>NW_010130207.1:0-12193 GCF_000699245.1 Pterocles gutturalis
CCTCTGTTTGCAAAAACATCTTCAACCTCAGCTCAACCCGTTACCCAGGCAGAGGTCAGGGAGCCTGGGTGCCCACAAATGCCCTAAAGCAGGTTCTCCTGTTCCCGTAAGTGCCGTGCAAGCGGCTCTGTGCGGTGGAGGGGGCTGCACCCACCCCTGGGGAGCAGCCAAACCTCCGAAGGTTCATCGGTTTGGAATTTCGGATGGTATGCACCCATCACCCTTACTCACCACCACCTGGATTTGTAACGGACTGTAGAAATACGGGAAATTTATCTCTGCGCAGAAAAGATAACCTACCTCAAGCCTGAATTTTTGACTGACAAAAACCAAATGGAGAATTTGGGCAGAAAAAAGGGGACTCAAGGCAACGTATGTTTCTATACGTGCCTCCCCTCGGAGCTCTGCGCTCCCCCTACTCTGTGCTGAGCACAGGGACGGACGGCAGGAGAACAGCCGCGTTGGATGGCTGGAGAACAGCCGCGTTTGCAGCCGCAGCCATCCCTCGGAGCATATCAGGGGCAGTACCAAACATGTTTGCCAGTATTTTCTGCCACAGCTTCCTATTGCAACCGAGACTGGCAACTGCCAGTTTAGCACACAAAACTTCTTGGATTTCTTTTTTTCTTTTTATAAAGACAGTGAACGGCAGGAGCTGCAATTAGTGTTCACGTGGGCGTTCAAAACATCTTCACTGAGCAGCAACCCGCCGCAGCGAGATCTCACTAGAATCACATTAATCTCCCAAATGAGCTGCAGGGAGGAGGAAACAGATGTTCCACCCAGCCTTTAAGTGCCTTACCAAAAAAACCACATTCTGCAGCCACTTGGCATTTGCCTTGAACTTTTTAACGACAAGGACTGCGCACAGCACTGCAGACAGATCAGTTGGCTTTAAATGTTAGCAACAAGATTTTGCCCCTTCCCCCCCAAGCAGAAATTCAAGCCCCTTGGCACAACGGGACGTGTCACAGGGACTCAGATCTAGTCTCACACAAGCGTTCAAAGTGCACATGGAGGGGGTGCAAAAAGAAGGTATTTCTCCTTACTACCAAATCATGATTTCTCAGCCCAGCTCCCCTGTCAGAACCCCCCCATGGCTCCTCTGGGCTCGACACCCACACCTCCCAAACCACCCGCCGAAAATCCTCACATCGGGTGTGCAGCTGATGGAGCCCTTGAAGCAGAAACAAAGGATTGTCAAGGAACTGTGTTCAGAATCAAAATGCTAAAACCCGACCCTGAAGGCAGCAGACAGCTTACGGCAAAGCCTGCATCCCCCCATCGCTGGCTCCACCGTCCGCAGCACATCTCACCGGCGCTGCCACGTGTGCTCGCAAAGAACGAGGTCTGGGTATCTAACCCTGCCCACAGAAAGACAATCACACCTTCCGCTCTGTAATTAAGAGCTACAATCTCGTCATCCAGCGAGTTACAACAGCTATTAGAAGCAGCCTTGCACAAACCAAGAAACCCTCGAAAGCACGGGCGTTCCTGCAAACACCACGCCTTGCGCTTGCGTTCGACCATCCCGATGCTTGTGACGGTGCCGTCCCCAAGGGCCACCCAGAGCAGAAATCACGGGGTGCTCTGAAAGTCTGCTACATGCAGCAAATGCGCCAGAGTTGTTTCAACTTTCACCATACTCGTTATTCCTAGTACAGGAGAAATGTTCATTATTGCTTTTCCAGTATCAGCCCTAAATTCTGTGCTCCCTGTACTTCAAAATAAATTTGCTGGGCAGTGTGGTGCCAAGGCAGCGTGGTGCCAAGGCAGTGCTTTAAACGAAATAACTGAGAGCAAAGGGGACAGAAGAAAAAACACTTTGGTGTGCGAGGTACAAAAGGCTTGGAGTGTTATCTAGGCGGAGCGGGAATGATCAGGATAGGAACTAATATTGACGATTGAGAAAGAAAATCAAGACTACAAAAAAATCAGACTACAAACTGATAACCAGGAATCCAGGAAACAACAGCAGCCCGGTTCGGTATGGGGTCAGGTCACCCCTGCCCCATGCACGGCTTGGAGCCCTGCAGCACCAACAGCTCCCCCAGCCCAGGTACCAGCCCCCCACCATCCTGACCCACGTTTCCCCACCGCTCTGGTCCCAACGGATGGGCGGGAAGCGGCCGGTCCCCTGACCCAGCCCCACATTTCCTTCCTCCTCCAGGTTCGCGCTTGCTATAAACCAACACGTGCCAGTGTCCCAGCGAGCTCATCGCCGCTGTTCTGATACGTGGCTGCGGTCAGAGACCTGGCATTGCCTCGGCAGGGCAGAAAAGAGCCTCCCAGCAATTCTTTGAAAAGCCCAAGATTTTTTCAGTTGTTTCAGTAAAATAACTTTTCTCATAGGGAGAGTTTCCAAACACCTTTTTCATTTTTTTTTTTTTAATTTGAGATGCATGTAATATTTTAAATCTCATCCACTCCACCACTAAGTTAAACAATTCTTTATGATGGGAAATTAAAAAGTTCAATTACAGCAAAGTCTCTGCAGAAAAACTCCAGGCAGAAGGGAAGAAGAAAGGAAAGCTTTCTACATCTCAAGTTGTACAGTCTGTCTACTTGCCCATGAAATTCTTCCAAAAAGGAATTGAAAAAAAAAACCCTGAAGACAACCAAAAAGTAACAAACTATCTTGCAAAGCACAGCTGTCTACAAAATTTCACTTCGGTCAATTGATTTCAACAGAACGAAGCTGTTTATCTTTGGATGATGCTCCATCACTTCTATGGATTTATTTTGAAATAAAATATTTCAACAGGTCGCGATGGTCTGCTTCATTCAACACATCACAGCGCTTCAGCTTCCCACTTCACAGCAGGTTCTGTGGGTCTGAGAACGCACAGGGGCCGCAGGAAACACCGCTTTTCATCAAATGGTTATCAGAAATTTATTTTTTTTCTAATTTTATGAAAAATGCCATCACATTTCTACATCCTTTAGCTAAGCAACCCAAGCCTCCAGTGTCAACGAGACACCTATTCACAGCTACTCCAGTTTCTAAGATTTCATCTCTGGTTCTCAAATCACACTGAAAATGGGATCTGAGCTTTTGTGTTATATATACTTACATATATTTCTGATATACCGATTCCCAGCTGTCTGGCAGGCTCTTTTCCAGCCACAAGGATGATACACATTCCCATCGGTCATCAGGAACTTGCAGCTCCCCCATCGCATTCTGTTGGGACCAGAACCGTAGCTCACGACGCGGGTTTAACGGCAGGCATCGCACAGCTGCCAGCAGCTCTTACAAACCCACCCGAGGTGTGAAACGCCAACAGTTCACACAAGAGCCATCCTGGTTCCTAGCAGAGCTGACCCGTGACCCCAGCCAAGCCCCTTTCCCTGGCCAGTAAAAGCTATCCCTTTTTTTCCCCCTTTTGTTAATCAGGAGAAGCACGCCCGCAGCCAGGCCAGCGTTTCCTGCACGCTTCCAGAGAGCCTCTCTCTTAACACAACAGCTTCCCAAACCCAACTACCTTGTTGTAGTTTGGTTTTCTTTTTTTAAGTTCATCTTTTTAAAGAAAACAGTTTCCTGAAATTAGTCATGTTTATAAAGCTTTTCAGAAAACAGGAATAGGGCAAAAAAAAAAGTATAACTCTCATAACCTACCAGAATTTTTGAAGAAAAAAAAAGAATTCCTTATGACATGAAGCTTTGTGCTACTGAGTCTTTCTTTCTGTCCATATGGAAACCTGCCTGCGAATGATAGCATTGTTTTTTTTTTATTTTAACAAAGGTTGGCTGGAATACGTGCTGGCACAGCTTAATGAAATAAAAAAAAGGACTTGCTGCTCTGCCACGATGGATTGCTCCCTTCCCCTCCTTTTAATACAGTTCTCTGTAGAATATTAAAATCAAGTATTTCTATGGTCCCTAAAAAAATACCGCTTCTCCTATTGGCAGGCAAGCATCTCCTTTTTCTAGCCGAGAACAGTTTAACAGACAGAGTTTTCCAGGACTGGGATCTTCAGAACAACTGACGAGGGAATTTAACACCTTCTTGCCTGGAAGTGGAAGGAAAGCAACCTGGTGGAAGATGTTGGAAAACACCAGCTGAAAGATCCTCTAGGAAATGATGAAATTTGAGCAAATGGTGTCAGCACGGGGCTGCGGAGCAGGAACAAAGGCAGCTCAGCCTGGCTGGCACCAAGCTCCCACAGAAAGGGGATTTGTAAGCGCTAGGCACGAGCACGCCCAGGGGACCGCTGTGGTTCAATTCTCTCCTCTGGTGTGTCCCCTTGGTGACAAACTCAGCTTGACTCTGCGTGGACAGGATGACAAAAGGCTCTTCAGTGGAACGGGAGAAGCTGAGGGCAATCCCTGTGTTTTTAACGGCAAATGGGGGTAAGAGAAGCTGCTTGACAGAGCAGATCATCCATCCATCCAACGGGCTGTACTGCCTTTTGCAGAGGACACCAAGTGCTTTGGAAGGTGGGAAAAAAAATCTATAGCAGAGAAATATTTCTAACCCTTGTCATTTTGATGATCAACCTCTTCCCTAAGCATAATTCACCTTTTACACCAGGTATGCACAAGAAACACATCTGTTAGGGAAACGCTGAGATACCTGCTGCTGTTCCCTAACACCAGGCACCCGCCTGGCTCCGGCGTCGCCCTCCCAGCTCCAGCCCCACGCAGCAAGAACCAACTCCCCACCGGAGCCCAGGGAATCTCCCCAGATCATTTCACCAGCTAGCCTGCCAGGTGCTGGGGCAAACGCTCCTCCAGCCCACCTCTTCCCTCGGTTATTCCACTGAGGAGCTACGCACAAGCACCATGAACTTATTTTACATAATTACAGCGCATTCGCTACTGGCGAAGAGACCAGCTGAAGGGAGGGAGCCCTGCCAGGAGGGGGGAACCTCCCGATAACCCTGACACGCTGACTTGCCGCCTGTCAGACTAACCCAGTGCCCTACTGCTTATTCATCTCATTTCTGACTGCAGCCGCTGGTTTTACCGGACATCACGCAACCCGTGCATTCCAACAGCGCCGTACGTCTCCGTAAGTCCAACACACCCAGGATGCACTTGGCAGAAAAAGGAAAGAATATAAAGAAAACCAGATGTTCTTCCCTGCCCCTTGGGTGGTACACAGCTGCTTCTGCTTGATCCCAGCCTATCGCAAAACATACAACTGACCCTAAACATAAGAAATGCAAGAACCAGGCACCGACTGGAGTGAACAAGCTGCTCGCTAGCCGAGGAACCGTGCAGACATCCGTTAATACAGGTCTGAAAATAGCAATCCTAAACACAGCAAAATGGGGCATATGGACATAAAAATCATCTGTGGATAAAAAAAAAAGATGGTGAGAATCTACTGCAAACAGATGGTTAAATAAATAAAGCCACCTCATCCCCACTTTGAGATGCAAATATTGCCACTGTCATTAGGGATGTGGGAACCAGTGGGGTCTGGCTGCGCTCCCTCTGGGAGGGTCCGGCTCCGCGGCAGCGGGGTCTGCTCCGGAGGAACGTGATGCAGATGCCCAGCACTCTCTGAGCACTCTTGGTGTCTTCTTTCTCCCCATTTTGTGCCTCTCCACGGCAAACCTCTCCAGAACGAGGATGATCCCGACTGTTCACCACTTTGCACCGTGGCAGCCAGGTCCAGTCAGGTCCCCAGTGAACGGGAACGTACCTGCTCAGCTGCAACCAGCCCAGAAACTGGAAATGTGCTACAAACTGCGGCTCCAGCCCAGAGGAAAAAGAGTGAGAAAACAGTAAATACCTTGAAATCAGGATTCCCCCGGAATCTCATCTTAGCCTTCACAACTAGGAGCCTACAACGAGCCACTGCGCAGACATTGCAGCCGCACAGCGAGGCTCCCCGGCGGCCGGCAGAGCTGGAATTTCACAGGGATCCGTCACGCAGGGGCAGAGAGAAGGAATCTGAGGGGCAGACATGAAGCAAAGCCCTCGGCCAGGATCTCACAGCATCGTTTCGCATTTCCTTCTTTTACGGAGCGCCCGCCCTCAGCATCACCATTTCGATGTGCGCAGCTTTCGCTGGGCAGAGGCTCCCCTGCTGCCCTGCATTTCCAGAGGAGATGCCCCGTGAAGATCTCTACGTCCATTAGCAGGGGAAAAAAAGGATTTATGGCGCAAAGGGAGCCCAGAGGAGCAGCTTCCCAAGCTGCTGCACTGCACACAAAGGTCCCTCTAGATATTGGTCCCTAACACCCAGGCAAAGAGAGGCAAAAGCACAGACAACCCATTGCCATGGGTAGAATGACTCGCCTCTAGGCAGAGTGATTCAAGGCAAGATTAATTCCCCGAGAACACGCCCCGGGAGAGGCTCGGGCAGGACAGCATTCCAGAGCAGCAGCCTCTGCGGCTTGGGGGATCCATTGGACACCACAGTTCTCAGGCTCCATCCCTTTCAGTCTGCAAGGATGTCCAAAAATTCACAAAATGACCAGAAAATGAGTCCACCCGCTGAGGACAGCCCAGCCTGCTTGGTTTGAAAGCTTTCTGTGCCAAAAGCGGAGGATGTTAAGCACCCCGGCTCCCCCCATTCCTGGTGTTACAAACCCCTGACCAGTCTCAGCTGGGAAACGCTGGCATCCATCACCGGGAAAACTGGGAAAGCTTCCTAAAGGAGAGGGCACCTTTCTCACCAGTGTACCAGTGCTGCAACTAGACGACGTTTCTCGCACAACTAAAACCACGGCACAGTCAGGCTACTGGAAAGGAAGGGTGTGTGGAAAGGAGAGGGATGGTGTGCTGGGACAGCAGAGCTGGCACCTACATTTCATTCAAAAGAGCCATGAAACAACAACAACAAAAAAAAAAAAGGAGTCACCCCCCACCAAGGAGATTTCTGTGATGGTCACTGGAGATGTCTTCCTTTGGAAAAGGGAAGATCCCCAAGGAGTGAGGGTAATGAAGACACGGTACTGCAAGAGGAACATTGCATTACAGAAAACCCCCCAGGCACAAATCCCCATGCCGCAGATAAAACACGCCTGGCAGAGCACCTCTGTCCCGCTATGCAAAGAAACAGAGCGACGGCAGGAACACGGACACTGCAGCTTGTCGGCACCCATCGGGTGACACGAAGTCACACTGAGGGCTTCAGCAACTCCTGATAAATCAAATGAAAAAGAATTTACAAATTATAATTTCCTACCGAAATCATCAGCTGCAGCAAGGGAAAGCAAACCTTTCCACATCTCTGATTTTATGCCTCCGAGAATTTCAAAGGTGCAGCAGACACAGCACAAAAACAATTTTCAGAGCCTGACAGCTGGCTGCACGGGTTACCCTCTCCAGCCTTAGGCAGGTGCTGCTGCCCGGCTTTCCGCCTCCCCGTCCTCCTGTGACGGTCTGTCTCCCTCCCCAGACCCCGGCGCTGTGCTTCAGAGGCTCTCACCCGGCCGGCCGGTGATGCAGCTGAACCAAAGGTATCCCAGTTTATTCACCAGCAGCATCTCCCCCGTGTGTTCCCATTGCCATGGTGAGCAGCAGCACAGCCTGAAAGACAAGGGCAAAACCCAGCCCAGAAATCTCCCACGAGCCATCTGGAAGCACTGTTTGCAGAGGAACACTCCAGCACGGATCCGCACTTGCTGTGTGACCCAGAGCCAACCCCAGCTCCGCACTCTGGGCTCCTGACTGAGCCACTGGGATGCTCGGCAGTGAGAACCATCCCTAAAAAACCTTGAACCCAGATTCCTCCCCAGGAACAGGAGAGGAACGTCCCGGTTCCTACCTGCTTGCTCTGTGCCAGCCTCACTGTTTCCTTCCCCAGCGTGGGAGCTGAGGTCCCTGCACACACCTGCGCCGCTCTGCCCAGCACCCCAGCATCACTTCCAAGGAATCTGTTCTTATTTCCCATCTTTCAGAAACTTTCCAGCCTATCCTTGGGTGAATTACAATGGTAACATATGACAACCTATGTTGCGTCCGGATACAATATTTGTCAAGACGAAGCAGGTCTCTTCCCCAGTTACTAAACCACCGAAAATCAAATGTCAGTCTGCACGTCTCGGGCCATTCCCAGGGGATGCCATCAGCATCACAGTGCGGTTGTGAGAACCAAACATCCAGAGAGAGGAAAAACAGGAGGTGTCCAACGAACCCTGGAATGAGAGGTGAAGCACAGGCTGTCGGGATGCATGCGCTGAAGCGCTGCAGGAAAGACGAAAATCCCCCTGGGGAGTACGGCACGGCTCAGGCCAGCCTAAGGGGGAGCCTAGTCTCTGCGAAAACCTGGCCCAGCGCGGATGTTCAGCGTGAGAAACTGTGTCCGGCAGACAGCGATGGGGACACACCTCAGAGCACCCGCAGAGCTGGGACAACACCAACAGGCAGCAGCTCCCGGTTCTGTCCGGGAAGGAGGCTCACTTGGGTCACCAGGACCTTCCAGAAAATGGGATTTCAGCGTAAGCTGACCCTCCCGAGCACCAAACGGGGCTATTCAAGAGATGAGCACAGAAAGCGCAGCACTGACAAGAGGGTTTGCAGGAATACCCCAGCATAACTGGTTTTTCCAAGTTTTTATTTGTATTTTGGACTAAGCGTCCAGTTGCAAAGTCTCTAGGATGAAACTCACCCGAGCAGGCTGCTGTAGGTTTTACGTTCTGAGCCTCTTCCACAGCCTGCCTCTGCAGCAGCCCCTGCGCTCCAGCAGCCCACGGGTCAAACCCTGCTCCTCGAGATGCAGCCAAGCACCAGGGGAAACTGAGAGAGAAAAAGAAACAGTCTCTTTGTTTCCACACCTTTATATCCAGGGCAAAACCGAGAGGATTCAGGATCTGCAGGTCTCCATTTGCGTGGAAGCAGTCTTGCTGCTCTTAGGCTACAACAATAAAGATTGCACAGTGCACAATCTGGAACCGCGATGCAACCTAAGCCCTGCTGCCACGGGCAGCCCTGAGTCAGCCCAGACAGACAACTTCTCAAGGGGGATTTTAAGGAATCGAGTTTCTGCTGGAAGGGTCAAAGGAAGAAGTTTTGCATTGCAGACAAAAGCAAAAAATTCCAGCGCAAAGCTACCCTAATCTGGAGCAACACTGCTGAAAAATGGAACTTCAAGGTTATGATATTACAGGGAGTGGGACCAGAGGACTGACGGTGGCCCAGGTTATCGGGAGCTCCCCAGGAATCCACCCGTCCAGCTGCAAACACCTCCAGCAGCACCAGCAACCAGGATGCTACAGCGGCATCTGCTCAACCTGCTCAGCACAAAGCAGGTCCCTGGAACAAGACGATTATTGGTTAGTCAGGTACGTCAGCAACTACAAGAGAAAGAAAAGAATGAGGGAAAAAGCTGTGAGAAAGGGTCTAACACACCGTCACTGCCCGTGCTGGGGACCCTTTGGGACAAGGAGGCTCTCCGACCTGTTCAAGGTGCTTTTGTTCAGCTGAACTCAGCCACGTCTGGATTAATTTTAAGACTAGCTGCTTTCTGACCTGAAAAAACCACCATACAACCTGGACATCCTTCCCCCCTATTCTGAAACGCACTCTTGGAGAGACCAAGGGGAAGGTGCTTTTTAACGTGGATCACCAACGAGATACAATATGATGAAACAGATGAAATAAAAATTAAGAAAAAGAACACAGCATGCCAAGGAAAACAGTTAAAGATTTGGCCAGGAAAAAAAAAAGTCAAAGGAAATTATTTCACGTAATAGAAAAAATGTCAGTAAATAGTTGCCAGCAACTCCTGCCTGCTTTTCTCACTTCTGACCAAAACCACAGTTCAATGTTTTGTTGCGCCAATCCTACCAGACCCGGAGTGCTTGCCTGGAGCTGCCACTGCCCACGCGTCCTGGCTGCAAGGACTCCCTCACGCCTTGGCCCCTCACAGCCAGTTCTCTCCCTTGGCTGTTTGATGAAAGGTGGAATATTTCTGTGGGAGTGTACCCACAACAAACTTCCCTTAAAGATTTTTTTAACTCCAGGATGGAACTCCCAAGGGAAACTAAAGCGAGAGACTTCACCTGCTCGGTGAGCAGCAGCACCTCGGTAACACAAATCCCGCAGCGACGAAGGACCTCGCAGGACCCAGCAGCTCTGAAACCCAACCTCATGGGATACGGACGCAGCGCCGGGACTCATCCATCCTCTTTTCCAGACCTCCCGTCACTGACAACACTGGAATCACGCACGCGAGGAGAGACAGCAAGACAGCACTGTTAGCGGCGCTACAAGCTGCAGAAGCACAAAATGCAACGAAATGCCCAAGCCCTCGTTAACGATGACGCTGTTCTCTGCTGTGCATCACCCGCCGTGCACAGCTCCGCTCTCTGAAATAAGTAACGCAGTCGCTCCCTGATTCAGTTCCTCCCAGAGTGGAAAAGCCATTGAGCCTGTTTTCATCGGCTGCGCAGCCACCGAGCCCCGGGAGTATGGAAATAACTGGAAATCCCAGTACAGAGGTGGAGGGATCTGTGACCCACATAAAAGACACAGCGGAGTTGCCTGACAGTAAAACACAAGGGTTTATCAAACAAGTGAAAAATTCTTTGTATTGGAGATAAGGGTTAAAAAACAAAGAAAGAAGGCTTCAGTACAACGCCGGAGAGTCCCAACAGCAGTGAAAAGCCTTTTCAAAAGCTCCTTGCAGGGTGTCATCCCGGGAAAGAGGTGAAACTGGGAATTTGCTAAATCCTAACTCCAATCTGTGTGTGTCTGGTGCTGTTGAGGTTTAACGTGTTCCCAAGATTTCTAAGCAGTCGCCAGCCAAGTTCCTTTGACCTGGGCTCTGAAGCTGTGACCATTTCAGCAGTTCATAGCCAAAAAGATTCCAATCGGAATACAAGAGGTGTGTAACTACCTCAGAAAGAACGAAAAGCTCTGCCGCCAGATGAACTTCTTTCACCAAACCAAGTAAATGAACTGCAAAGAGGGTAAGAACATTACAGCCCTGAACTCACCAGAAAAAAAATCTCTTAAACGTCTAGACAAAAGCCTGCATCGTCCTTGGACACAGCTCACCCACCCACTGCGCTACCCAGGAACAGCCCCCCCCGGTGTCCGAGGTGCCCCTGGGGAAGCAGGGGGGCTCTGCTGCCACGGACCCCTGCAGCTGCAGCACGTTCAGCATCCCACACGGCTCAGCCCTCCCGGCACGTAGACGCCGCCTGCCATTGCACTGACTTCACATTCGCAAGGATCCAGTTTCTCTGTCTAGTTAGTTCCTAAGGATGTCAGAGTGAAGCTTTATTTTCCCTTCCCTAATGCTAGGACATTTTCCTTTCATTCCTTTAGCGTTACGTAAGTGCTTCTCATTTCCTGACCAGTTCTCAGAGAGAGCTAGGATATTTCTAGAATTGCTTATTAATTTATTTTTAATTTATTAAACTTCCCCACTGCCATTTATCTCATAGGACCACTGCAAACTGGGAGGTCAGTGACATTCTTTAGGCTGTTTTCTATCTCTGGGGCTCAAACCTCTACATCAGTTTCTAAGCTAGTAACCACCCCTTTCATAATAAATACATCAATCTAAAATATTGCTGTTTCCATTTGCTAGGATTCAAGTCAATATTCTGATGTGTTGTATATTCCACACACAGCAGAATATAGATGTGCTGTATATATAATTTTTTTACTCAATAAGACTCTGAGATAAAAAAACCAGCGCAGGTAACGTGATTCACAACACACACTGCTGTATATATTGCTAATAGTTTTTTACAACTTTTCCACAAGTTGATTATAAAATTTCTTCCCTGAAATCCAGAGGCTTCACCTTCTCACAAATAAAATTTTCAAAACCATCACCTCTATTATTATTATTATTTTTCATTTTCTTTTATTTCAGTTATTAAATTGTTCTTATCACAGCCCAAGTTTCCTTACCTTCACCTCTCTGCTTCTCTCCCTCATTCCCGAGGATGGGGCAGGGTGAGTGAGTGGCTGTGGGGTGGTTTGGTCACTACCTGGGTTAAAACCACAACAGCAAGTCTTTTCACCATACACAAAAGAGGAACAGTAAAAGAACTCCCCCAAAATCTGAGCAACATTACAAACAGATGATTAACAGGCAAATCTGTCTGCAGAATTTTGTCTTTGAGCATCTTGATCCAGTTTCTCATCCTGGAGAGGAAGAGAGGATTATTCCATTTAAGAACTGTCAACTATTTATAGCCTTAGCTATAAAAAAACAAGTTTCACAGAAATAGCAAGCCAGAAACCTACTGCTGCCTCAACCCTCTCCAGCAGGAA
>NW_010130207.1:12224-20149 GCF_000699245.1 Pterocles gutturalis
ATTCCCAGGCGTATCTGCACACTGTTCCACAGTCGCTGGAGCTCATATTGTTCCGTGCCTTCTTGCCAGTAAATCGCAGGACCACTGTCAGTCACACAATGGAGAGGAAAAAGGAAAAATTACTTTTTCCCCAGGATTTCACTTCAGTAGAGTTTCTATCATTGTTCTGCTATGCTTTTCTTTCCAAACGGGAGGATGATGTCCACAGCCAAGTGCCTGGTTTCTGTTATCAAGGCAATGCAACACGGAGACAATGGCTGTTCACGCAAACCGTGCAGACTTGGAAATGAAATCTCTTCTGTTTGCTATTGAAGATGAAAACTTCCTGCAAAGTTTTTTGTGTTGTTTCTTCCCCACGATCTTTGCTAGATTTTGCCCAATCCAGCTCACAGACATCACTAGCAAAAACAAACTTACTTGGATGCTTGCATTACTTGGTGCAACGCCGTTGTCTCTGCTACGCTCAGACCACCACCTCCACAAGTCCCTTCTCCTGAGCCGGGAGCAGGCCATGGATTAAGCTGGCAGAATGGCCACATGGCTTCAGTGGGACAGCAGAACGGAAACTTCATGGAGGTAGAACACAAGGAATAAAGTTCTTTCAGCTCCATCAACAGGCTCATGGCATTTCTTGAACCAGATGCTGACAAGTGCCATGGAGCTGGTCAAGCTCCCTGGAGGCTGCGGGAGACGTTCAGTGTGGAGTATTTTTATCCAAGTTTTTATTCTTGAGCCTAAATGCAACCAAGTGGCAATGAAAAGGTCCCACTCAATGACATGAATAAGCAAAACCACCGGGGTTCACCCAGGCCCTCGAGCAGCATGGCAAATGCCTCCCTTCAGACCAAGACATGACTCCAGAGGCGACTCCGCATTAGTGATATCGTAACGGTGCTGAGGGGCCCTCGCAGAGACGGCACTCACACAACGAGATCATCTGGGTCAAGTACTTGCACCCTGAATAAAGGGAAAGCAATTTGCCAAGTGTGCCACAGATCCACCTCTCCCCATCCCTCAGTCCTTAAACTCACTGTCTTCCGAGGAACAACCTTCTGTCTCCCGCGTCCGTTATCTGCACCATCTCCCAGACGTGTCCCTTCTGCACCTCCCACCCCACTCACTCTGAAGCAGCTGCTCTTTCACCACCCTGCCAGTGGAGTCTGCTCCATTTTCTCTAGAAAAAATGGAGGAAATGCCCTGTCTTTGGAAGAGACATTCCTAGGTTTTGTTTGATAATAACTAGAGGGCTTCTTTATACCATGACACTGGACAGCCAGAGCCAAAGCCATTAAGAGAAAACCTTACCCAGGCCTGGCTAATCACATCATCATTTCCCTACGAGACCTTGCAGCCACGCACAGCGATACAACATGCTTTGGGATGAGCCGCTCCTACCACCAGCGTTGGGGAAAAAGCGAGTTCTGCAGAACACTGAGGATGTTGATACACTCACTGGTAAAAAATACAGCTCAGCACCAAGACTTTTTTTTCTGAAAACTAAATCTCCAACGGAGATGAAGAGCTTTGCTCCCTTTTTGACTAACCAGTCAAGTGCAAGAAGGTAACAAATGCACCAATAAAGATATCTTTCAGTCTCCAATAATGAAATAATTAACAACAACGGTAACCCCTTGTCTGGATAGACACAGTGTGGGTTTGGGAATGAGAAACTAACACTGCACTGCCTGAACAATTTAGAAAAGAAGACTGAGTAAGAAATGAGAGGTTTCTCAAGAATCAGAAAGTGACTTGAGGTGTGTCCCCAAAGACACCGTGTGATGGAGCCCCCTCTCAGATGGAGGCTCATGAACAGGCTCCTTCCAATAGATGCCACCTGAAAGGCAAGCCATGTGCAAAGAGGGAAATCTCATCAAACCAGTGGGATGGGGCAAAGAAACCTTTCTAATGTAAGCTAGGTATAAATAAGCATTTTTCCCTTTCATGACTTTATCTTGCACAACTGTTTCTCGGTACGTCGCTTATTTTAACTGTTACAAATCAATCTTCTTTGTGCATTTCCTCTGAACCTGGATGGAGTTGCCCATAATTTAAGCCAACCAGACGACCGCTAGCCTTTCCTTCCTAAGGGCACGGCAAACTCGCAGCCCAGGTTGCCAGGGTAATGAAACAAGCACCCACTTAACCAGACACTCTTCAGGCACACAAGGAGAAATACAGCAAGCACAAGCCCTGCTGACACTGCTGAGGTAGGAGCTGGCACCACAAACATCAGGTGAAACAAACACCTTCCAGTAAGCGCTGGTCAGAAAGAAACCCAGGAAGACATTGCAGCAGATGCTCTGCCTCTAAAGACCCCAAGGAACACACCACGGCACCCGCGTGGTTTATCCTCCTCCTCCACTCATGCTTTCTGTCAAAGCGACGCCAGGCACAGTGCCACCACATCAGGCTTTTCCTCACGAGATCCCCTTTGAGAAGCAGGACTGACCACCCCCCAAAGCAGAGATCAGAAGGGAAAGAACGCAGCCCAATATGCTCTGACAGCGACACTGGACCAGAGACGGTGTCTAATTTGTTGAGAAATGGGTTCAGAAAATGTGTTATATAAAGATCACATTCACTTATTATACTGCTTCATTTTAAGGCACATTCAACTTGAGATAACTTCAGCAGTAGGGAATAAGCTTTTTTTTTTTGACAGTGGAAAACAGGTTGCAGGCATAACTTGCGTATTTGCACTGTGACAGGAGAGGGATTTATAATTCCCAAAAATAGACAGAAAATGCTGAGAAGATTTGGTGTGATGTTGACGGAAGAAAATTAAGCCTCAATGGGTTTTAAAAACCACCTGTGAATAAATCCATTCATTTGGGTGCATTATAAATGCCTATAGGAGTACCCATTTTAGCTCTCTAAGGTCAGAAATAGTTCTCTGTAGCTCAGGAACTCCACCTTGTATCATTCCCTACCCCACCCCAAGTGAAAAGCCTCCCAAGAAACCATTAAAAGACAGATCTCTTGAATGGAGGCAACACCACTTGAAATTCACACACCAAACAGCTTCAGAGATGTGAGGAGCCAAACAAGACAGATTTTAGAACAATCTTCTCAATTAAAAAGGTTTCTGGACCTGCAGTACAGCACATCTGCCTCAAAAAAAAAACGCTTCCCCTTCTAAGACATGTCACAAAGATTCAGATGGACTGATTTAAATAACACAACTGTAGTAAAGCATGTGTCAAAATCCTGAATTATAAAAAAAAGTAACCTTGGTACTGAAAAGGGTAAAAGAAAAATTAATCTCCCTTGAATGGCAACTTCTTAAATCACTTGAGAAGAAACAAACAAGAAGTAGTATTTTCTAATTCCCCAGGCGCTAACCACAACCCACCACCAGTGGTATCCCATACCAGTCCCATTTGGAACGCAGTTGCATACGGCCAGTGTGGCAGCAATCCTCATCAGACCCTCAGTGACTCAACCTTTCAGAGCTCTACACTTCCCATCACCAGCGACATGAAGGAAATAACCAGTCTGATATGAATCCTTATTTTTCTATTTTATTTTAGAGTGCTGGTAAAAAACGAATACACCAGAAATGCACTGTATATGTTTGAAAACAATTCTACTCCAGTTCAACATTACCATAAAAGTCATCATCTTACAAGGAAAGTGATTCACAGTGGAAACAATCTGTAACTCGGTTTTACAAAGTTTGCATATAAGAATTGCCTGCCCAGGGCAAGAAATCCACTCACTCGCACGCTAAATGTGATAATAGCAGAGGAGAAAACCAGAGCAATTACAAAAACAATCTCTCGTTAATCTAGGGTACACAAGCTAAGAGAAACATGCAGGTATGTAGTAGATATTGTTGAAATAAAGATATAGGATTTATAAAACAGGAAATACAGTGTCACAGACAAGTAACAGCTTTGTGACAAACATTCACATTTTGTCAACAAGAAAAATGAACAGCAACAGGATAATGTAACTGTAAATGAAAGAAATACTGCATCTACTTCATATTCTGATTGCAGAGATAGGGAAAAAAAAAGTCTGACTTACCTCAAATAAAGCTTGGAAAGAGGCATTAACAGTATGTCTACATCCTTTTAGTTCCCTTGAGAACAATCTAAGAAGAAATATAAAATAGCAAATAACTATCTTCCCTGCAGACAGCATCTGCCCAGGAGTAACATGCTTCCCAGTAAAGTGTGCTGAAAGGTAAAAAAAAAATTAAAATATAACTCAAAGACAATCCTTTCAAAATAAAATGGCAAAAACTTTATGCTTGAAATTCACAGTAAGCTTTATTGCATTTTGTGGGAGTAGAGACATTCAGGAATTAAATAACACAGGCATAACAGTGATGTCACCTCAGTATTCAATAAAATATTAATTCAGTACCTTTGTCTACAAAAGAACGATGGTAAATTCATCCACACACAACTCAGGCACTGCAGACTTGAAAAATTTCCTATTCCTGTAGTAAGCACACACGGGCTCAAACGATACAACCTTGTTAACTTGCTTTTTCCTCCCAAACTGCAGTGCTTGCTAAAGCTACACCCAAATGTTAAATGCTTTGGTCAAGAGTTCAGCCACTGACCTGCAATGAAAGCCTTGTGTTCAGCTCCAACATCTTCTAACAGCAAACAAGAAAAAAAAATGGTTTAACGGAACAAACTGTAAAAAAAGAAAATCCTCACATAAGCTTTCCCTGAGGGGGAAGAAATATTCACAAGCTTTAAATTGGCCAGGCGGATTTAAGAGGAAGCAAAAAAAAAAGCAGCTCTTTCTGTTGCGTCAAAGAGCCCACTGTGCAATCAGAACAGTGAGCAGAGTTGTTAAAACTGGCAAGCTTTGCTGAAGACAGCTCTTCAATATGCTCTCAGCATCGTCCCCCAGCGCTGGCTGGAGCCAGTCCCACTCCTCCCGCACGAGCTGTGCTCCTTCGAGAGGCAATCGCTCTTACTGACAGCGCTGTAAGCCTGCGTCCAACCGGCTCTGCTGCACGCGGGGAGGGCAGACACGCACATCTCCGTACCCGCGCTCACGGATCAGAACTGCGCGCTCGCAGGCGTCATCCAACTTGTGAGCACTACCTCGGCTTGAGAGCGGGATGCTGGCGATGACGGGCTGCCTGCTAAAGCTCTGCTCTCTCCTACGCCATCCAGCGCACTGGCGGAAAGAAAACTGGAAAGACAGTACTTACAGAGGAAACCTCTCATGTAATTCCATCGGGATGTCGCAGTCCAAGCAGCACTGGCTGATTAGAGGAAATCACATGGTGCTGCCTCGCGTTGTGTTTACTGCCGGGAGCTTGGAGAGGCACTCGAGAGGGATGAGCTAGCCGTCCCTCCTGGGAACGACTGCACTGACTGAAAACATCTTCCGAGGCTGAAGCAGTGTAGTTACTGCAAAGAGAGCGAGGAAACCGAGCAATCTGGTGAAGTGTGAGTAAAGCTGAATCCATGGCCACATAGAGGGAATTAGGACGCAGCCCTCTGCCTCCGAGGAAACCGCCCTGCATCCCTTCCACAATCAATGGAGACCCAAGTGAAGGCATTCAGAGCACAGTTCAACCTACTCAAGTCCACACCCTGCCAGCTGAACTGCCTTCCAAGCTTCACTGCCGAGAAAGGGAGCCTGGGATGGCTTTCTCCACCACTAAAAGGCTGCGGGCACCACCATTTTTTGAGCTGAGTGCCATTCCAAGTGACAAGGCAACGCAAACTTGCAAGACCTGTGGCTGAAAGAACCTGCGAGGAAGAAGGGATGCTGTAAGAGGCAGGAATGTAAAAGAGGAAATATAAACTATGGAATGCACTTTTGGACAACTGCGGGACTGAAAGCAGGGACAAACACATGCAGCTGGTTAGCTTCGAATTTCTTTTCTATTTCTGCATCTTTCAGAGTTGCCACAGGGACATTACGAGCCTGAACACATGGGGAGGCAGCAGGTGGAAAGGAAGTATGTCCAGGAGATAAACTCTGCCTACCCATGTTCTCTACTAAGAAAACTTCTACAGGGAAAAAATATTTCTTCAAATGTTTCTCTTGAAACCTTTCCATGTGAAAACAAATTAGCCTTCTAAAAAGTGTTCTCACACAAGGCAGAACAAGTTTCTGGATAAAGCACACCCAATTTACAAACGACAGAGGGCATTTTTAAAGCTTTTAGCCCTGTAAACTGAACACAAGGTCCCATTTGTGCACCAAGCAGCATGCTGCTCTATTCTGCTCTCACCACACCCGGATAATGCACTGCCTTCAACGCTCCGGCTGCAGGGTCACTGGAGTCATTTAAGGGTGGCTTTGGCCACACGACAGCAAAGTGATTAATAATTCTGTCCCTGCTGTGTGGAAGAGAACTACAACCCGGTTCAGTTTCCCAGACCTAAAAGCTAGACAGGTATTTTAACACATCTCATAACAATAATACTCGCTCATAAGACCACCTCCATGCTCCCCACCACAAACGCCAATGCCCCACCCCCCAGCACGGTCACATAGCAGGATGAAGGAATGCTCATGTCTGCTCTTTGCTTGAAATGGATTTTTGGTTTATTTTAGGACCCTAAAATCCCAGTTATTTACCCTTTGAGAAGGTGGCTGGACCAGTTTATCTCCTGAGGTCCCTTTCAATCTAAACGATTTGATGATTCTGTGAAAAGGTCCATTATTAGAAGCTGCCTTAGGCTGCTACAGAAATGAAGTGGATTGTGGCCAACTCTAGTGTTTTGAAGCCAGAATCTGCATCCAACTGTGAAGACTACAGACAACCCTGGAGTCAAAGATCTCCAGAAAGGACATGGTATCCTAGGATTATATCAATCCTGATATTTAGAAGGTGGAGAATGACACCCAAAGCCTGTGCCACTGTTCAGGGCCACTGAACCCCTTCTGAATACTCTGTATTGTCACTGCTGCCCTCACAGAGCCCCTCAGGTGTGGCACAGAAAAGATTTGGGGCACCACAGACAAGGTCTGCAGCACTGCCTCTGTGTGCGCCATGGATCCCTGTCCCTGCACTGACTGCGGGGGCTATACTGCCTGAATCCACCGCACGCGTTGTCTCTGCTACTCAGAGGGCTTCCTCAAGGAACAGGACAATCTTCCCAGGGAAAAAAAAAAATAAAAATCAAACTTCACAGCATCAGATGACTCAACTGCCTTGAGGTCAACGCTGCTGATTTCCTGCTGCAGAAGGTTACAAAGCCTCTTCCTGACAAACAAGGCTCATGGAGGCATTTAAGCTGGTCCCCAATTCCTGCAGGAAGGAGGCTGTGTGCACTTCAAGTTGGCTGGCTAAAACGTTGAGACCTTCAGCATGCCCTGCACTGTGCAAACAGAAACAGCACAATCTGTGCAAGAACTCGGGAAAGCAAACTGAGGCGGGGAAGCTTCAGGCCCACCACCAGCTTACAGGCTTGGCTCCTGGATGGGAGACAGATACCCAGTGCCCTGGGCACATCAGTGGGCTCAGGTTTAGTACAGCAACGACTCTAAACAGAGAGCATTGACTTGCTCAGATAAAACCTAGAGTTTTTGCTCCTACCACCTCCAAATACTACTCCTCTCTCACCTGACAGAGACATATTCTCAAAAATAAAAGTGCACCCATGTTCTCAAAAGGACAGCACTCCCCTTCCTCTCATCCACAAAAAACCCCCCTAAGTGTTATTTCTTGCTCTCTCACTGCCATCGCTTGCCCCAATCCCCTAGGATTCTCCTGCTCCTGGCACCCTCCTGTACCTCTGGCATTATCACACAGCTAACAGCTTACATTCCCAAGCCCAGGGTCAGGTTTCCTCAATGGCAGTGCCCTGTTAAGCCTACAAGCAAACCATTCCTCCGGTGGCTCCTACCCTGCGTCCCCTTCAGACTTCCACAGCCACCACCACCAGTGCTCTGCACGCCCGCTGCCCAGCACACCGCCTCCCGGGCTGCCCGGGCCA
>NW_010130208.1:0-4332 GCF_000699245.1 Pterocles gutturalis
TCACTGGTCTCCACTTGGACATGGAGCCGATGACCACAACTCTTTAGGTGCAACCATCCAGTTCCCTATCCACCGAGTGGTCCTTCCATCAGATCCATGTCTCCCCAATTTAGAAACAAGGATGTAATGTGGGACAGTGACAAAGGCTTTGCACAAGTCCAGGTAGGTGACATCAGATGCTCTTCCCTTATCTGCCAGCACTGT
This sequence comes from Pterocles gutturalis, assembly GCF_000699245.1. Classification (NCBI taxonomy): domain Eukaryota; kingdom Metazoa; phylum Chordata; class Aves; order Pterocliformes; family Pteroclidae; genus Pterocles; species Pterocles gutturalis. Next base: position 205 of record NW_010130208.1, read on the forward strand.
GACCCCATCGTAGAAGGCCACCAAATCTGACAGGCACGATTGCCCTCAGTGAAGCCATGTTGGCTGTCACCAGTCACCTCCTCATTTTCCATCTGCCTTAGCAGTTTCCAGGAGGATCTGCTCCATGATCTTGCCAGGCACAGAGGTGACACTGACCAGCCTGTAGTTCCCTGGGTCTTCCTTCTTTCCCTTTTTAAAAATAGGGGTTACGTTCCCCAGTCAGCAAGAACTTCAGACTGCCACAACTTCTCAAATAGGATGGACAGTGGCTGAGCAACTTCATCCGCCAGTTCCCTCAGGACCCGCAGATGCATCTCATCAGGTCCCACAGGCTTGTGCACCTTCAGGCTCCTTAGATGGTCTCGAACCTGATCTTCTCCCACCACGGGCGGTTCTTCCTTCTCCCAGACCCTGCTCAAAAAACACTGGACATTTCTGCATGCCCATGACTCAGCCCCACATACCATGTCTGTGCCGTAGACCGGGGAGGTCATCTTGATCTCCCAGAAGTGCTGCCCATCCGCCAGCTCTTTGTTGCCCCGGATGGCGGCGGTGCCGCAGCTGTACTCCATGTGGAAGTTCACCTTGCGGTTGTCGCAGGTCAGCAGGGTGGCCGTCGACTTATTCACGTCGTCCCACACCCAGTCAAAATCTGTTCAGGAAGCACAGAGGGGTCAGGGATGGGCACAGGCCCTCAGGGAGCGATCCCTCAGCCAAAGCACAGGTGGACATTTGTTTTTTGAAGGCCTGTTCAAATTTTTTTATTTTTGTTACCATTTAAGAGGGTAAACCCTAAGCTGTGCACATTGGAGAGTGGCTTGAGGCCTGAGCTATCCTGCAGTGTCCCACCTAGCGTGGTTCAGCGCTCTGAACTCGACACTGTCAACATTAACCAGTTCCCATTTTGGCCAACACGAGACTCCGCAGACCCAGGCGGAGCCCTCCTCCCTTCCTTCGCTTCTCGCAGGCTCACGGGGCAGCTCCGCTATGCCACCGGCTTTCTCGGCCAGCCCCAGCCCCCCTCTGCCTACCCCTCCCCTTGGAGCACACCCTGGGCACCCTGCCAGCCCCCCAGGGATCAGCAGCACGGCGGCTGCCACCACGAGGGCCAGTTTCACTGGTGGCCTCAGCCGGGGTTGAAAGCAGGGCCCCAGTAGTGAACTCTGATGCGATGCGTTACTGAGTTCAGCGCTCAGCCCTTGAAACCATCGCAGGAGGCACGTGCCGGTAATCCTCCTACGGCCTGCAAGGTGTGAACAAAGGAGCACCGAACCTCGGGACGGAGCTAAGGGCCCCCGGGGAAAGCAAAGGACCTGTGCAGGGGCGCAGACCGTGCCACCAGGCTAGGACTGTCCCCTCCTCAGACCCCAGAGGGCCGCTGGGGAGCCCCTTGCTTACACTCGTCCTCCTCGCCGCACTGGCAGTCCTTGACGCGGTGCAGGGCATGCAGGCTGGAGCAGTAGGGCGCTTCGCTCTGGTTCTCGCAGTTGCAGTAGGACTCTCCGGTCACGGGGATGGCGCTGGGGATGGAAGGCGAGAGGGAGGAAAACTCCGGCTCCGAATCCGAGTCACTGTGCTGCCGGGGAGAACAGAGGAACGGTCACTACTGAACACCCCTGGCTCAGCGAGCTGGGCTGGCGGAGCTGTGCGAGGTCTGGCATGCTGCAGAGCTGTCTGGGGACGTCCCTAGGCTTGTGCTGGTGACAGCAGGGCTGCGTTGCACCCCAGCCTGGCCAGCCATGCAGGGAGGCGAGGGGCTGAGCCAGTGGAATTGCCATGCCCTGGGAGCTGGCTCGCATCTGTCTGAGCCACAGAGACCTCTCGGCACAGGGCACTCTGCAACACAGGTATGTGCTTTGTGCCTTCCAGAGGCGAGGAGCTGTCCCAGCCAGCAAGCAGCATGACAGCCCGAGTCTTTAACACAGGTATTTTTAAGCAAACTCTGTGCTAAAGTGACAGTTTTCACCAGTTCCAGCCAGCTGGAGAGCCCAGCCGAGGCATCAGGACACCAGAGCACGCTGCTGGAACCACGGCTCCAGAGAGCAGGGGAGCTGCCGAGGACAGAGGAGGCGACGAGGACAAGGAGGAAAAGGGACAGGAGGCCAGGCAGGGGAGAGGGCGGAACAAAGGGGAACCAGTTCAGCAGCACGGCCGCAGACAGGCCCACAGGGAACCCACGGAATGATTAAAAGGCTTTTGTTTACTTTCATGCATGAAGACAAAAACTTGATTTACTGTTTCCCAGTGCCAAGAGACCAATGTGTCCTTCACCGGACGCTGTAAGAGTCAAAGCCTCGTCTCGCTCCCTGTGTTACAGGAGGTTTGGTATCACCTAATGGAGTCTCTTACCAAGGTCACAGCGAGTTACTCCAGGTTTACATGCCGGTCAGGTGTACCTGCTCATTATTCACCCCCACGGCAGACTTTCTAAGCAGTATTTAAAGACAAAAATCCTTTAAATTCCTGTTCTTGCAGCCATGTAAGACAGCAGGACTTGAAATGACTCGGGCTGACTTAGGTACTGCCCACCCCTCCTCCTCCAGCATGCATATCACAAACTTGGTCTTCTATCAGCCCTTCCTAACTGCTGCTATCCAGCTGTTCCCGTTACTGCAGAAACACAAAGCTACCCTGGCCACAGAGAAAAGGCTCGTTTTCTAGGAGCACAGTGCCTGGGTTTGGACACCGTGCTCTGGCAGTGGCTCGTAAGGCTTTAGCCTAGCTTTGAAGCTGCAGGAGCTGTTTCTTGCTTCCCCACTGCTGAATGGGGAACTGAACTCGCACACTGAAGGACTGGGGAAAAGAGGGAAGGACGGCAGAGGTGAATCTCAGTCACCCCTCGCACTGTTGGGCTGACTGCACTTCCCACCTTCCAGCACACCGGGGTTCAGGAGCGATACGCATGTCACAAAGTGTGAGAGAATTTCAGTTGGAAGATACCGGAGGTTGTAACTTCACCAGCTGAAGCAGCCCTGCTCCCTCCACCACCACCCATCAGCCGCACAAAGACCAGTAGTTATAGCGCAGCCGCACAGCAAGCCAGACTGGGGAACTGGTCCAGTTTGAACACATCTACTTAAAAAAGAACATTTTAGAAATATTGTACGTACTTTATATACAACACACGTACTTTGTATGTTCAAAAAGCATCAAGCTCAATATCGATCAGGTCCCTGGCTCAGCTAACGACAAAGCATGGAGCTGTGGTGCACAACTGGGAAGCAGCTTGGCCCTTCTCTGCGCTGGGGAGATGTGCCCAGGAGGCTCAGTAGATGGCCAGTATATTTTATCAAGTTTTTTCTGATTTTTGCCAGTTCCACATGCTGAAGTACCAACTGCTCAGACCCCAAGTACGTGCCTGCTGTCAGCAGAGAGGAAAGTTTCCCCTTGTGTCATTTCGGAGCCACCTGAGCACCCGCCTACCTGCCCGTCAGAGTCGTAGCCCCAGCCACGCGCGCCAGTGGCCAAGGCGACCGCCCGCGTGTCCACCTCGCGCCGCACCCCACTCAGGACAAAGTGCCAAGCCCGGCTGCTCCGCGTGCGTCGTGCCATGCTGTTCTGAGAGAGGTAAGCTGGGGGGGCAAGGGAGAGGAGGTTACACACAGCACCTGCGTCCCGCTTCCACCCACTGGGCTCTGCTCTCTGAAGTGACCTTCCCCAGGTCACCACAGCCCCCTTGGGAGCGGATCAGCACAAACTAGTACTAGTTCAGATGCTGAACTGGCCCCCAGAAACGCTCCCAATACCCAGTAGCAGCTGCCTCCTCCGCAGCGCGTGGATCCAGCATCCGCCCCTGATCAGGATGCTGATCGGGAGCATCGGGATGGGCAGCCACCAAGGCACGGCCTCCCCAGTGCCCAGTCACCCTCCGGCAGCTGCCCGGGCTCCGGCTGCTTTCCTCAGCCACCTGCACCGCTCTGTGCGGCCAAGCTGCGTGTCTGTCCACAGGACAGGCTGTCTGCTCGCCTCCAAGCAACGGCCCGCTCCAAGAAGACTTTGCTCTCAGCGTTTGGGGTGGTGGAGAGACCACTTCCTTGCTCGCTGAAGGGACACCGGCCTTTTCACAGGCCTGTCCTGACTTGCCTCAAGGGCAACAGACAGAAGTGAAACAGCTGCTTCTCTACCCAG
>NW_010130208.1:4385-4659 GCF_000699245.1 Pterocles gutturalis
CCCGCCCCCCCCCCGCCACTACGAAGGACCCTTGTGCTGGATGTGACGGGGGAACCTCGACACCCCATCTCATCTCCCCTGAAGTTTTTCTGCCAACATCAGCAGCTCAGCCCCATCCTGTGCCTCCCGTATGGCCCTGTCCCCACTCCTCCTGCGCCTCTGTCCCAATGGGCCAGCAGCTCCTGGAAGCACTGGCCGAGCCATGGCCGGCTGTGCAGGTGCCCACGGGCGCTGTGGAGAGCTCAGAGCATCCCACCCACGGCGATCGGGGGCT
>NW_010130209.1:0-556 GCF_000699245.1 Pterocles gutturalis
TGCAGAGGCCCCCCGGGGGAGTGTAGCAGGACAGGAGGGCGCTGGCGCCTGAGACATGGGCTCTGTGACCTGGGGGACTTGTCCCTCTCTGTCACCCCTTCCCTGTGGGACACTCCCAATCCCTTAAACCCCTCCCTGAGCAGCAATGACAAATCGGGAAGCTAATGAGAAATTAATAAGGCAGCTGCGCTAACAACTGATGATAATGGCAAAGTCGTTAAAAAAAGATTCTTTACATGTTTTTAATTACAGCAATTAAGGGAAGTTAATAAAAATCCCCTGCTCCCCCTTCTCTGTGCACCCTGCTTCCCTCTGCCTTCCCCAGCTGTGAAGGGTTCCTCTGCGAGGAGGGGGGCAGAGAGCAGACCCCAGGGCAGCCCCTCTGCATCCCTGGGGGAGCCCATCCCCGTGGCCTCCAAAAGCTGGGTCCCCAGGCACATTGCCGACCCCTCCCCAGCCCCTGATGTGGTTCTCCCCCACATTTTGCAGACATGGGGAGTTTCGAGGACAGCGAGACACAGCAGAGCGTGTCCCATGGGGAGGCGGCTGTCATCCG
>NW_010130209.1:602-1418 GCF_000699245.1 Pterocles gutturalis
CAAGATCTCCCCCAGCAGCCGCATGTGAGTACCCCTGGCATCCCCCAAGCATCCTCCTGGCATTCCCCAAGCATCCCTCCCAGCATTCCCCAAGCATCCTCCTGGCATCTCCCCAGCATCCCCTCAGCATCCTCCTGACATCCCCCCAGCATCCCCCTGGCATCTTTCCCAGCATCCCGCCGGTATCCCCCCCGCACTGGGGGGCTGCGTTTCCCTCAGCTGCCGCTGTCCCCGCAATAAGGATGTTTAACAGTCTTGAGCGCATCGTGCTAAAACCTGGAGACAGGCTTGGCAACTAACGTCTCTGTTTGTCACTGGGGGGGAGGAATTAAAAAAAAAAAAAAAAGAGGGAGGACATCGAGCGAAAGGGGTGCAGCATGTACCGGGGCAGCAGCTGGTGTGACAGAGCCGGGCACGGCACATGCGGGTGTCAGGCGTCCCCGGGGGGCTGCGGCAGGAGCAGCGTGCAGGAATTGGATTTGTAACCCGCATTATGCAGGAATTGAACTGGTCTCCTTTCTATTTGCGAAGCAGGATTGAGGAGATAAAACTCCTTTATCTCATATTTAATGGTAAAAATGTATTCCCCAAACCATTTTATGTTTCCAGCAGATTAGATTGTTCCATTAAATAAATAAATAAATAAATACAAGTCCTGTCAATCTGCCCTGTCCGATGTGCTTCACTTGGCGTGGGGGGGTGCAGGGCTTGGTCCCCACATGGTCCCAGCTCTTGCCTGGGGACGGTGACCGAGTCCAGCCCCTGTCCTGGGGCAGATGGGAGGAAGGCTGGGGGGCCTGCCTGTCCTATGGGGGT
>NW_010130210.1:0-54765 GCF_000699245.1 Pterocles gutturalis
AGAAACGTTTTTCTCTCATCAAAACTGTGATGAAAGGGGAGCTTGTTAGCAGAGCCTATAACTAGGCAGAAGGTGGCATTAGAATCAGCTGGGAGCTCTGGTAGTAGCTCCCCACCTGAGAGCTCATGATCCTCAGGTGTTTTTCACTTGTTTTGTGGTAAAGAGTACCCAGTCTACTAAAACAAACACACAATTTTTTTTTTCTTACATGCTTCCCTGGCTATTTTAAGTTTGGAATTTTAGTTTGGTGAGGGTAAAGTCTTGGAGATGAAAGACAACAGCCAATCTTAATAGCTTGATTTTTCAAAACCTGGAAAATTAGAAAGAGGTCTCTTATCAACAATTCCTAATTTTTTTTTTTCTTCTGCTTGGCTGGATCTTCTGCCTATATTTAAAGTTAAAATGAAGGTAGATGTTAAAGTTTAGGACTTCAGCAGTGTAAGCAATCACTAGATGCAACAGGCTGAAACACCAGAAAGAAGACAGGTGTAACTTTCAGTATCTCATTTTCTATTACACTTTTGACTTTGGTCTGTTTAAATTTGGGATAGAACAGAGGTAGAGGAAAAGTTTGAAAAAGATAAAGCTTTTGTCCTATACACAGTTAATAAATTAGGAAGAGCCCTGGGTTAATACATTGTAATTTTTTTTTCTCTTATTTTTCTCTGGTATTAAACCATCTATTTTAGTCTAAGTATTGATTCCCTGTCTGGAGTTAAAATCATGGATAGTGTTATGGACAGTATAAGCTAAAAGTTAAACTAAATAATAGATGGACCCTGAAAATCCAGTGGTGCTAGACTATTGGAGTCAAAAGTCTCCAATATCTTACTTTCCATTTTAACCTAAAGAATGACACCCTTGTGATATTAAAGGTGAAAACTAAGGTTAGGATAACAACAAGAATTTGAAAAAGTAAAATGCCAGAAGTCCTCTACATGACTGGAATCTGCTCAGTCCACAAAGCTATAGAGTGATGTCAGCAGTAACTGATTCCTAATGTTACTGTTTACTCTAGGGATCAGTCTCACAGGTATAATAACTTACAGAAACGTAAATGCTTGAGTCAAGTTTATGTTTGGGTTATTCAAAGTACAAACTTTTAGGAATTATAAATAATGCTTGACTCGTTCCTTTTCCTCAGAGAACTGCATTGAGTTGTGATTCTGGTCAGGATTATGGCTTGGAAAACTGAACAGATCTTAAAAGCAAAATTTTGGCTAACTTCTACTTGCTTACACAGTTAGGAAGAAGAATGACATCGGCACTGGCTAGTGCCCTGTCTTGTACTTCATTTTGGGGTTGGTCACAAACTACAGCTGTTGTTAGCTTTGAGACAGAGATTAGAGCTCAAGTTCAAGGATCAAAACTTCAGCTCTTTCTAGCTGGATTCCAGCACATCCACAGATTTGAAGGTGGTTTTGTTTTGAAAGGGTATAACAGCAGTTTCCTGAGTCTGGCACATATGAAAACAAACTAGCTTTCTATAGAGGTCTTCAGGGGCTGTACTTTGGCTCCTAAAGTCATTTTACCTTAAGTCCAACTGATATATACAGGCCTGGCCTCCAATTCCTCCCAGTCTTTCTTTCAGAAAGGGTTTAACTCACAACAGCCTCTCACTCTGTATTTTGCTTTGAAAATTTATGCTTCTATTTTGCATCTGAAAAAGTCATCAGTAACACTAATGGGCATAGGAAAATATATCATTTTTCCCCACGAACTAATGATACTGTTAAACAGTTTTATGAGGAAAAGTTTCATTTACCTTTCAGACATTAGGCATTGGCCCATATTCAAGGAAGCTTATCCATCCAGATGAACAACTGGCTTGTTTCAGTACTGAGCAGCCAAATTAATCCCTGGAGTAACACCCATGGATATCTGTAAAGGATATATGGCAGACATTAATTTAGGCCATTGGAAGAGGCATCTTAAGCATTCTAGCAGGACATACTAGTAGATTATGTTCTACAGAAAACAGGTATAAGTAAATCTGAGATACGCAGGTTTTATTTTTAACATACATTAGAAAAGCATTTGTGTCAGACACACGTCTATTAAGTGTAAATCTCCTCAAAACAAAATTGCCAAAGTTCCTGCATTCAGTGCCTTTCCTCACCACATTTCAGACAGCGTACGGATGGATATATGGCATAAATATCTTTATATGTATATGTCTGCCTTGATTCAGAAATATATGTTAGAGCACTTATCCACCATCAACCTCTGTGCCGAAGCAAATACTGAAGACTGAGTCTCTGCCACTAAAGGCTGGATTCTTTATGGAGCCTTGTGATGGCTCATGGTTGCCCCTTGGAAAAACACTGGGAAATCTGTATGCTAGACCTGACTGCCTCCCATGTCAGGGAAAATGATCATATGTAGAAAAGAAAATTGCAGTATGGGAGCATCCATGAAAAGGAAAATGTAACTGTCACAGGACTTGCATCAAGGGACTATTCCAGCCGCTGTAACTTACAGCATCCCTGAAATTGTGCTAGATTGCCATCTGGCTTTACTCTCTGCTTGACTTACCCTGAGAAAGATTATGAAATTTTATTATTTGGGCTTTTAGGGATACTTGGTCACAACCTTAATGGCATAAGCTGTGTTTTCATACTTACTGGAGAAGACAATATGAATATTACAGCTTTCCTTCTTTTGCAATGGTAGAAATTAATTTCCAAAATTGGAGACTGACATCACACACCCCCAAGACCACAGAATTTGTACTGTACTTCAAAAACTGTGAAGCAGTGAGGGACAGAAAATTTCTGCCTCAGACTGACAATCACCCACAATATCTTGGAGTCACAGGGACAGAACTTCCAGTTATGTTTGCTGTCTGGAAAATATCAATAAAAAAGAGAGCTTAGGTAAATATCATTCAGAAGCCAGCTGGCACTAAGCGGGACACCCATACACACCCTTAGGATTTCAATGCAAACTCTGACCCTGTCTCCAGCAGGTAGGCATCTGCTTGTTTAATATGAGAGCCCATATATGTGATTCAAAAGTATAAAGCTTTGATAGTGACACGTGGCATATTATACCTGCTTCAATTACCTAGATTTCATTATTGCTGACCAGAAAATATCACACATGAAGCACCTGCATTATTGAAGTATCAAGGAAAAAAGAGATAATAGATATATTTTGCTATAGTACACTATAAAACACGTGACACATCTTTTAAGCATATGCCTCATTTTTGGTTGCAATGCAGAATTTTTGAATTGATGGGGTTGAAAACAGGTGGCATATCATGTAACAAGTCCTTTGGAGCACATTTCTGGGCACATCAAGGGGAAGAAGGTGATCAGGAGCAGTCAGCATGGGTTTACCAAGGGTAAATAATGTCTGACCAATCTGATTGCCCTCTATGAATAAATGTCTAGGTTTGTGGACAAAGGGAGAGCTGTGGCTGTCCTTTACCTTGACTTTACCAAGAGTTTTGACATTGTCTCCCGTTACAATCTTGTAGCCCAGTTAGGACATTATGGTGAACAATTAGTAGAGTAAAAACATTGGCTGGATGGATGTGTTCAGAGGGCGGCAGCATTTCAAATTCTTTACTCAAGGGATTCCTGCCAGAACTCCCACAGGCTGAGATGTACCAAGGATTAAGAATTTTCTTAAGTATCTTGAAAACACCTTTTTTATTCCTTGTCCTCTAATCTGCAGTGTGTAAAGTTTGTCTGTAGCTGAGGATAAGTTCCACAGTTATTGCACATATCTCACAGTGGTATAAAATACCAGTTTTTAGCAAAATAATTGCTCTTCACAGTAATGTCATATTTCCTCAGTATAATACTTGCAAAAACATGTTTTAGGAATCATTCATCAACACACTTTCTCAGCAGAGGTTTACCTAAATAGTCTGATTCCTTATAACTCTTTCTGTTTTGGGAGGAAATAAGTTTTGAGGTCCCCAGGATTAGCATGAAAAATTGTATTTTCACTTTCAAGTTTGGGTCCTTCCTTGCTCATATTACAGTGTTTTCCAACTGTGAAGGGGCATTTCCTTAGCTAGCCATCAAGCTGAGAGAATTAAGATGCAAACTGTAACATTTGAGAAGAAAGCAGAATCATTTCAAAGCTCAGAGTCTCTCTGACCCTTTATCTCACGCTTTGAGCTCGGCAGGAAAAATGTAGGCTTATTTTCAGTTTTTTTGTCAAGCTAGGGTCATGTCCACTAAGTCCAAAGAACCACTTATCTGAGATCAAGTCACAGTGGAATCAGCACCAGCAGAAGAAAAACACAAACAGACTTTTCATAATTTGGAATTTATCAACAGTTATGTAATAGCAAAAGGAGAGACCAAGGAAAAACAAATCTAGAGATTTTTCCTTAACTTCTACAATTGCAACCAGACCAATTCAGAGAAGTAGATGTTTAAATAAAGGACCATAATAGGCATTATATCTCTTAGATTTCACAATTCCGAAATAAAAGAGAGTTCTTTGATCAGATGTCTGAAATCCACTCTTCTTTGTAGACAGGAAGAGCAAAGGGGGCTTAAGGGGAACAGTACATTCACTCTCTGCAGAGGAGAGGGTTTTATCAAAGACAAGCATCTCTTAAACAGATGTCCAAAACACTTCTGTGGATGATTTTTTTGTATAATACTGTTCTTTCTATATGCTATATGCATATTATGTCATAATTCATAGCTACTCCATAATTAATATGTCCATAATTATAAGGTTGCATGAATGCAGTACCAGAAACTTAAACCAAGGTGGGGAAAAAAAAAGCCACAGACCACGCCAAGAACTGTGCTTATAGCTTAGTAACTGTGCGAAAAAGTCCAAGACCATGCCTTGGCACTATTTGGTTTGTCACTAGGAAGCAGCCCATGAGCCTAAGCGCATAAAGGCACAATAACAAATGGACATAAACCATTTTCTCAATCTTTCTCAAGAAAGAAAACATTAATAAATATTGTGTTCTTCATTATCAGATGGGCCTGTGAACTCACTGAACTGGTGGGTATGGGCTGAAGGGGTCAAAGATCATATTATCTTACTTTGAACTGAACCACGTTGATATAATTTTGGAAAATTATTCCTAGTCTGCTCAGACAATATAAAGAAAATAATCAAGATCAGTACAAAAGTGGAACTTTCCTATCCAGCTATCCATCCTTCTATAGAGAACAATATCTAATTTCTTCCCTTGCTATATTATCCTGATATTTAATTTTGTCTTTTCCCCTGTTAATATGCCTCTCTCTGATCTGTTATCAGTGGATACTCTGAAACCTGGTTCTCCTTTAATTGATTTCTATCACAACTTCATTACACATATTTGACAAACTTCCCATAATGCCAAGCATTTTGTTTTATAAATTTCCAGCTTAGAAAGACAAGATAGATTTATAGTGTCAGATAGCACCTTCCTTAAGCTATAAATACAAAATATTTTAAGACATTTCTAAGCAACCATTTTATCACCTACATGACAATAACAACAGAAATTCACTCCCTGTGAGTTTTCACAAAATCTAGAAAATTCTGCATTTTCAGTCAACCCATTGCACATTGTGCAACACAGAAGCTGTGCACGAGGTTCCTCTGGGAAGCTATTAGCTTACACACTCCAAACTGCTTTGTCTAAAATTTATTCTTATATGTGCCTGAAGAACTCTGGTCCATTGAGCTGATGCATGTTGAACATCTAAAACAATGAAACTCTTATGCCTTCACACTGAACAAATCTTTTAAATACCTTTTGTCTGAAACTCCTTTTAGTTGGATCCTCCAATTTCACTGTAGATCTCCCAGGTTTACATCGGCAGATGTGCAAAAGGGATTTATCTGGCTTTATGGACTAATCAATGAAACATGGAACAATAGATGTTGCTAAAAACTTTAACCTGGAATAGTTCAAAATATAATTCATTATCTTATTGACAAAGTCTTATCTATAATTATAGATCATAGCTACAGAACCAAGTGCTAAATTGGAGGAACATCTTTAAAGGAGAGAACTGTCTGGCTACAAAGCACAAGCCAGCTGCAGACCCATTAAAACAAACGGATTTATGCTCTTCTAATTGGTGTCCAGCCATGCTGCTTCCTCTATTCCCTATTCCCTACAGTAGCTGGGACTTGGATCAATTGACTCTGCCAACCCCAGGTGGACTTTATCAAATCTCTTACTATAAGCTGTCAGGCACTTCTAATCATATTAGTGATTTCCCATCATATAACATCAATAATTACATTATAGACTTAGGGGTTTTTTCCCAATCTGATATAAAATTACCTCTGCATATTAATAACTTTTCTATTATGAGACTTTAATGAAGCAGAGTATCAATGAGGCGTGATGGGGTGGAAAACTGTTTGTGCTATGAAAGATGTTCACATTCCAGAACAGACATGTTATTCTGCACTATTAAAAAAGGTTTTCTTATAATAACCAAAGGTCTCTCTCTCCTTTTTCTTCTTTCATTTCCCTTGATGTGGGGCAACTGTAAAACTTTATTTACAATTCATATGGAGAATGATTAAATAGCTCTCATTCTTTGTATGTTGAACAGCACTGCAAATCATAAAGGCATTCACTTGGTAAGAAGAAATTACAGTGATATTGTCTCATCCTCAGCATCATTTGTTACTTTAAAAAAACATAAGAAACTATGTCAAATTGTGGCAGAGACTGTAGTTTTATCTAAAATAAACTTATTAAAGAAGACAGATTTTTTATTAACAAGTCAGAAACCAAATGATTAAACAGCTTTCTCTCTGTCTGAATACCAAACAGAAATCAATGTACATTATACAGCAGTGGCAGCTGAGATTGCAGAAGATCCAAGGACGGCATAAAGACTGTGATTTACTGAAAATATTTCAGCAGGGCAACAGCCGTAAGACGAAGACTATTTTGCCCTCAGAATACATGCCCTTGGTCTTCTCAATATGAATTTAGAAAACTTACTTGCATAAACTGTAAAAAGTGGTATTCTTGTTACAAATCCATAACTGTCAGGCTGAAAAGCATTGTTTCTACGTTCTAAGCAGGTGCTCTAGAAAGCCTTTTGGACCATTATGTCTTGCTGCTCAATGGGAGGCAATTTTTTTATTGCTGGTTGTGACAATTACAGCAATAGAAAATATAACTGCAGAACACTGTTTCTATAGCCTCCTTCCAACACTCAAGAGAAAACATCATAAAAAGTCTGTGTTGTCCCAGTGATTCAGCCATAGAGATTCACAACATGTCAGCTCCATGTAGATCTTCATAGATAGAGCGTACAGGGAATCCAAATGATTAAAGGATGATTTCCACTACTATCAAAGGACCCATAACATACAGAAGCACACATGGCAGTTAAAGTACTTCAGTAAAACATGCAGGTTTTTTTGGTTTCCTATAGCTGTCTTTGTCGCAAAGATGCTGAACTGCACACAGGAATTAATTTTCACAGAAACAATTATAAGATTTTTACATAGCTGCACAAATTATCCTTGGTCTACTTTTTCATTTGCTGGATTTAACCTGGTAGAACTGAAAAAACAGAAGAATGTGGAGCAGAGTGTCTGAAATTCAAAAAGAAGACAACAAAATGGTGGAGATACGTCACAGAAATAAAAAGATTCTGGATGATATATACTAATCACCATTAAATAAATCACAAAAAAATCAAAAAATTATTAGAAATCATATTAATGCTATTACTTCAACTTTAGCAATATAATTGGAAATTATTTAGCATTAATTTTAGCATACCATCTGACCAACATAAACCAATATCATACTGAGAAACCTGTGCTTTTCTGAGTGGCTTGGAGAAAAGAATCATGTACATCATACAGCTAATATACCTTCCACTAGGTAGTATCTGAGCCTAACAAAAATAAACCTGTAGAAGCCCTGGATAAAATACTTGTACTGTAGGTGACAATCAGATAGGAAATATTATGGCTGTAGACAGACAAAAAGACAAGTTCCATTCTGATTTATAGTATGTAAAATTGTTTCAGCTACAATGGAGAATACAGAATAAGTCAATGCAGTTTATAGGTGATGCAAAGCAGAACAAATGCCTGATAGGTCTAAGTGATAGATTTTATTGAAGTAAAAATGCAAATCCAGAGAGTATGCAAACACTCAAGAAAATGCATTTATGCTTCAATTATTGATAGTGGGCAAAGATAAAAAGTTTACTAGCTACGTCTCTCCCTCTTTCTCAACTCTTTTAAAACAACATATTCACCATCTGAAGTCAGGTGAATACTTCCAGGCTATGTCTGTTCTAGGTTAGAGACACAGGTGAGGGATTGCCCTCTGGCTCTGGGGTAATTCATTACAGCATGGTTCGTGTCCATGCGGCTGAACGGCCGTACTTCCCAAATCAGGGTATTCACATCTAACCTGCAGACTGTGAAAAGGCCTTGGTTGGTGGCTGAGCATTTTTTGGGACAGTGCTAGTTAGCCTAAGCCACCTCTGCTAGGAAACATACTTTAATGGCATGGATGATTTTGGGCAGTTCCCTTAGCAGTGTGGATGACACCTTACAGCTGTACCAGCCTGTATCACACACTATAACCAGCCCAAATGGGGAAAAGTAAATTTGGTCGAAAAGAAAAGGTGTATTTCAAGCAGCAGGTAGATTTTACAGGTTTTACTTGCACCTAGGATCTAGCTATTTTCCTCAAAAGTTTAGTGGGGTTCTTATGGCATATCAGAATTTATTTTAGCCCTTCAGACCTTATTGATCTATTACAGCACAGGTACAATACAATTTCATAAGTCGGGTCTTATCCTGCCATGGCAATGGAAATTGCATTCATATCTTGCAGTGGGAGAAGAGGGTTTTGTAACATCAAATGGTAGCAGAATTCTTAGTAACTTAGCATAGCCTCTCTAATTGTATAGGCTATCATAATTTATTTTACTACAGTGAGTAGCCAAATAATTTTAAAAGGTTAGCCCCCTCCTGTAAATTATAGGCATGATTTCTCTAATGCTCCTTCTGTCATTCTATTAATGTCCAGGTAATAAAATCCCATTCTATGTTTTTAATATTGACATCTACTCTATGCAGACAGTGTCCAAAACTTGGAGATAGCTAATCATAATAATGAAAAAGTCTGACACATTTCTAATGAAAGTTTCAAACAAAAATGTGGCATCTTGAAGAAATTGGATTATCTGGTGATAACTGTTTGGTTTGCACTATATACCTTACCTTTGATCTGTGAAAGCATAGGAAAAGCAACTGGAGAAAAGGCCAGGCATCTGACTCATTTCTAGAATATGTATGAGAAGGATATCATATTTCATTTGATATTTGACTAGATAGGACTGTCACCGGCTAGAATTTCTCCCAAGGCAGATGATGACTCATGGAGATATCATTCACATTATTAGAGGAAGCTTTGGGGTTAGGAATATTGAAGGATTCATTCTCTTAAAACTTTGCCAGAGAACTCCCTTTGCAGTTACGTCAACAATGTAACTGTTTAGACCAAAATGCTTGCACTACCTAGAACATCATTTTAGTGTTTTTATATATAGATACATAAGAGTATAGTTAACAGACAACTAGAGATATGATAAAACATATTTGGGGACAGACAGAAAATGGCTTTATATCGTAATAATTATTAATCCCTACATATTCCAGGTAAAATAAAAATCCCCTAAAAACTTTTGCTGAGGAAGTCAGCAAAACAAAATTCACAGTCTGAAAAAGACAAGACAGGTAGAACATGCGTAAGAAAAGGAGACAAAATACAACACTTATCACTCTTTCTTCCTTCCTCCCTCTGCTTCCATTTTATGGGGTGGAAATTGTGTTTTGTTTCTCTCCATCCTTCTGGGATTTCAGATCAGCTGAAATGAAAGAGGGACAACAATACAGGCTTGGATGACTAAAGAAACACCAGAGATACAAAAGAGGCTTTCAGGTGAATGCTGAGATCTGTTCTGCATTCTAAAAGGGAAACAATAAGGAAAATGTTTTTCCACACTCTAGCATAGGTGGACACAGTTACTATTTTTATACACTTTACTCACAGTAAAACATACATTCTGGAGATGTAGTTATGGACAGGATGAGACAGAAGGACTGAGTCACTGTAACTAATTGTCAAAAGAAAGTATGTCTTACCCTTGATCCATCTTCAGAATTTGTCCTGTTTCTATTGGGGATTCACAAAAAGAAAAGAAACATTGCAGGAAGAGTTAAGTATTAAGAACAAAGACTCTAGGTTTGTAAGACTTTAGGCAAGAAAGAAAATAATGATGTCCAAGTCTTAACATACTTAATATGCTGCTCTTTTTTTTGTTCAGTCAACAAAAATTAATATTGATGAACTTGATGTCAGGTACAATTATGCAACACTTAAATACCATGATCATCTTAATGGATCCAGGAACCTATAGGAATAAAAATAGTTGCTATTCATGGCTGTAGTCTTTGCTTGCTTTCTTGGATCACAATAAGATTCAAGGGTTATGCACAATCACTTTTTCATTGCTGCATTGATCATTTAACACAAATTCTTCTCTTGAAAATTGGGACATTTTCTAGACCTTGTCAATTAATCTTCCAGCTCCACAATTAAAGACATCATGCTGATGAATGAGGTAGTAATGCTTATTTATGTTCAGCAGTTATGTGACTCAAAAATATGACATACCATATCTTTGCCCTCTCAGCAGAAGCAGCAGGCAGTCTCTGAAAACTACTGTCTACAAGGTTTCCTTGTTATGGCTCTCACCGAAAAACCTGTAATGCTTCAGATAGCAGGGAATTTGCTAATACTATAAATGGTTTCCTTCTTTATTACCTGTTATAAAAGCAAATGAAGTGCTTATTGATTACATCAAACTGATGGTCTTGAAGACAGATTACTTGTTTTACTCAGAGGATTGTCACATCAGAAGCAGAACCTGGACCAGTTTTCTTTCCCACTACAGCAAATGAGCCTTGTCCAGAAACAGCTATTCTGAAAAAGATGGAAAATATTCATCTCCAGCCCTATTCAGTTCTGGATCTCACCATAGAAACTGCAAACAAATGTGTTAATTAGAGAGAGTTTAATTCTTTAGGTGCCACTGCCATTGGATCAGGGGCCTTAGAACTTGACAAGTGTCTGTCATTTGAAACGAAATGGTGGACATGCTCCAAGAACAGGCACATGAGAACCCAAAATGAATGCATAAGGGCTTTCAGCTGTGAATTCTTGTTTGAAGGTAAGTCTCGACCATTTAGAGTGAAGATCTACTGCTCTTTAAAAATCATCTGGCATCTTCCAGATTTAAATCAGAGTAGGTAGGGTAGTAAGCATCAGGATGAGGAGGAGACTCCTACATCCTCTAGATCAGAGTGGAGATATACCAAACTGAGCTGTGAGAGGATTTCAGAGAGAGACAGGAAAATGAGGCAGATGTCAGAACAAGTTGCTGGCAGGGAGTTTTTCCTGTTTCTCCTCACTTAGGATCAAGACCTTCCAGAGCCAAGCCTGTTGGAGTAGGAAGAGAAGGAAACTCTTGCCAAGCTGGGCTGATCCTGGAAGAGCAGGCAGCAGAACTGGGGAGAAAGGTGCAACTGAGTCAATTTTTCACAGCCAGATATGCTTTTAATAGCTGGTTCAAACAAAAGCACTGCAAATGCTTATCTGGAGGAGAAAACTCCAAACCAAACCAGATGTCTGCTGATCTGAGCAACCTGATCTAGTTGAAGATGTCCCTGGTCATTGCAGGTGGGTTGGACTAGTTGACCTTTAAAGGCACCTTCCAACCCAAACATTCTATGATTCTAATGCATTACTTTAAAAAAACATGGTACATGGTTTAGCTTCATAGAATTTATTCTGTGGCTGCTCACATACTCTCTATGTCAGATATTCTGCATTTATTTTTTTATAAGTATGTTATGTGATTCATTATCTAAGTCTATGGTCTTTATAAACTTCCAGATTAAATAATCAGCCTTGCTTGAAACTAAGAAAGAGCGAAGAATAAATTTATGGTTTAGTAATTATGTATGGTAGAACATGTGGAACTTCAAAGGGTTATAAACATTTTTAATGAATTCCTCAGAGTTATAAAACGTCCATAGTAAAATCAGAACTCCCAGTGAATGAACAAAAAAAAATACAGTTGCAGCTGATATATAACTCAGTGAAGTCAGAAACATGCTGTGCAACCACTGGGCCTTAGTATTTCCTGCCAACTGCAGTACACCTTTCCTTGTGCTTTTAATCTCCTTCACAAAAAAATTGAAGAAAATAGGGAACATTTAAGGAATGTAGGCATTGCAATACCAACGTCATATTCAGATGATTAAACCTCTTCTTCACTGAAGTTTAAGATTCTGCTGAATAGCTCATCACTTGTCTGTAGTTAATATACAAAAGGTGCACTTTGACTTAATTTTAGAAAGGATAAATGAAACTGTCATAAAGGGTTTTGGTTCTTAAGAATAAGTATTAACATAATTGCTCTAAAAATATTTAAAAGAGTTGAAGGTCACTTGCTGCAGTTGGCCTCTGTCTCTTGACAATAAACTGATCAAGACTGTTTCAGTATCCAGATATAATGCTGTCTGCCAATGCTACTGAATTTATGGCTTTATCACAGGATTTTCCTTATCATTCCTTGGTTTTGGAGATTTATAACTCCATTAATCATCCTTTAATATTAATGCAGTAAATTTGCCATCATGTACAATGGGATTTAATTACTAGATTATTTTTTCCATTTGTGGAAAGGACAAGTCAATTTTTTTTTCAATTTTACAAAAAACTACTACTTTTAGATTAGAGGTTCAACATACAAACCTTTGCAGATGTCTAACACTCAGCACTGCCCATCATTCTGCTTTCTTATATACATGGAATACAAAAGAAAAATCACAATTAAGCAGTTATTTTAGTTCTGCACAGTCTTGCATACCTGCTAAGAAGCACTGACAAGCCAATAGATCTCTCATATACCCAAATTTCTGTTTCATAGCAGATAAATTCAGAGCTTGTGCAAAGCTGTCTGTCCCTCATGCCTCAAACAGCCCTGCATCCAGGGGTTTAGAAAAGCAGACACTGTCCCCACGAAAATCATCAAGAGATCTTGGCATTTGGTACTTCAGAAAATCAGGAACTTCAATGTGAGGTTTTGTGAGGCGCAAGTGCTACAGGGAATCTTGAACAGCACCTTTGAACTGGTTATAGTTAATTCTTCTAGGGGTGAATTTTGCTCTCAGTATGTAGTAATTAGATTCTTAATGCTAGCATGCATATAAAAATATATTACAGATCAATGCACGGGGATGAATTTCACTCCTTATGCATGATGAATCTTAATTGCATTCTCCTCCGAGGCTTAGATCTCCCCATAGGAGAGCTGCGATCACTCATTTAGATTGGAGAAAGGAGCACTTTTCTGAATGGGTTTCGTAGCAACAAAATCCTTTCAGATCCAGTCAATAATGCTGCCACAGACTGGCCTAATAAATTACAATTTTGTATAAACAGGAAGACACATCTTAGACAATATGTTATCTTCAGTTCTAAGGGAACACAGGTCACGATACGTGGGAGTTATTCTCTGCTTTGCATCTTCAAAGTACTTCAGAAGCCAACTAATTATTCCCCTAAATAATTAATACTAATTATTTAGTAGATTATAATTATGGTAGTCTATTGCTTTAAACTAATTAGTTGTAAATGTTTTCCTGATATACTATAATGTTTTATATGCAACTGTTATGGTCTGTTGGGTTATAATGTGCATCTTATGATGTTTATTCCAAAGTGGCCTGCTGTGTCTACGACAGGTCACAACTTTTAACAGATGATCAGACGAAAGCACACACAGGCTAAGGATTCACTGAGTTGACACCAGGGCTTGTGCACTGGGATTGACATTACACTAGCTGGAATCCTTACATCATGCATGGGAAGAGTGAGGACTTCAAAATGAGGGGCGTGATCTAAGTGTGACAATGCAGGCTCAGGGCACAACACACCTCAGCATCTGTGCAAGGATGACCGAAAAATGACAACTGCAGCCCTGCACAAACGCTGGGTAGGGCATAAATCAGCTTTAGGACTTAAGCGCATATATTTGTGTGAGCTTTACTTCTTTTTCTTAAATCCAGGAAGGGCAATTGACTCCTGTTAGTCCATAAGTAAAGAAAGAGAGACTCACAAGCCAGTAATACGGATGAACAGTCATCTGAGACTGAGGAACAACCAGGACATCCTGTGCTGCAAAAAGGAAGGCACTCTCTTAGGTGACTAGAGATACAATCCACAACTCACTGCTTTGGCAAAGGGGAATCAAACCGGGTCTCCCACACGGAGCAGTAACACTCTTACCCCTACGCCTTTTGGGCATATTTTCAGCAGAGCTTTTCCAACAGATTTGATCAAGGGTTTTTCTATGGCTGAGGTGAGGACTGATGTGCCTGGCTTGTGAAATCCAGCAAGGCTTAGGGAGGAGGAAGGCACTGAGCTCCTCAGCACTGCCAGGGCTGAAGAATGTCCAAGCACATGCTAGAGACGTGGGCATCTTTTGCTCTGACAGTAAACAGCTTGGCATCATTTGAACAGCAGTAATACTTCAACAGCACAACAAAGCAAAGTTTTAGCTTTAAAATGTGTTCCAAGTAAGAAAAGCAATGTGTCAGAAAATACTTCACAAGGCTCTGTGTTTTATTCTCCCCCCAGTGACCCTCTATCAAATCCGATAGGCTTGCAAAACAAATTATTTTTCTAAATGTCATCTCCAGCATGCAGAATCCCCAAGATCTGAAAGCCAGCCCATGCTCATTGTACTTCTTGCACCACTACAAATAATAATTTTGCAGCCCAAATCTGAAATTGCCATTTTTGACAGAATGGAATTTAGCTCAGCTCACTACAAAATCATTGTTTTACTACCAGCTGTAATAAAAAGTTGGATTCCCACTGCAAATTAAACATAAAGAGTCAACCAGGGTACTTTTTTTTAATATACACGCATTTTGAGCATCCCCCTTCAAACACAGACTTTTACTTCCTTTACTTAACTTCCTGCAACATAAAAGAGTTGTCACGAAAACAAATTAATATCAGGCTGAAGCTAGAATTGTTGCTTACTATATATATATATATTTATAAGAGTACAAGTGGGATTGATTCACTGAGTTCACAGTTAGGTACTGCACTGCTTCTCTTTCACACATTACAGCCTTTTAAGTCTAGAAAAGCCCACTTAACTGTGTACTCTAACCTCCTGTTTAGCACTAGCTGATTTTCATGCACTAATTCCAGCTTCACAGTCCAACAGTTGGGTTTGAACAAGACATTTTCTTTCAGCAAGATAACCAGTCTTGATTTTACTATTTCCCGGTGATGAAAAAATGCATCAGAACTCTTTGTAAACTGCTCCCATTTTTAATTATCCTCACTATTTAAAATATACACAAAAACATTCTTAAAATCTTAAAATTCTCTCTCTTGACTTTTAGCTTTTTTTGTTTTTCCTGGACTTTTCTGCCTGACTAAAAAGACTTTTCTTACAAAATTTTGCACTTTAACTATATTACTGTCCTTTAAGTCTTTATTAATAGAGTCCTGTATCAATCAATATATTATTTTGCCAGAGATCACATTGTGGGATGGCTGTCTTTTAACTTAAACAAACAAAACTGTCACAGTACCAGCTTGATTCTAATCCTGGAAATGTCAGTGTTTTTCCCAATATGAACAGAAAAATCAATATTAACAAGTCAGAAAGGTCCTTTGCTAGCTGTCTTAAAACTCATTTAATGAAGGTCAGGCTTAAAGACGTTTATTTTATGTAGTTATTCTTCTGAGGGAAAGCATGTCATCACTATTTTAAAATACAAATATATCTATATAAATATATATCAATATGTGTATAATATTACATACATATGTATAATCTGCAACAGTATTTTAGAATGTGTACCATGGAGATCAATGGGACCTTTGCAGCCACAGCTCTACCGTAAGCTGAGTATAGATGTTTAAGTGACACATAGCTGGAAACAATGCTTTTGAAGGGTTTTTTATTATTTTGTTCCTTTTCCAAAATGTCCTGTTCAATATTTTTTAACATTTATCAGCATGTCTGCAATACTGTACGTTACCTGGAGCTATATCAATGGACTCTGTCAACTGAACATTTTCAGAGAAAAGTTTTAGATCACTCAAGTAGCTTTTAAGAGGCCTTGTAAGTTACAGCTCTGGTCATATGATAAAAATAAATCTGAGGTAGGAAGTACCATCAGATGTCTCCTGGCAATTATTCATTTAAGCTCAGAAATGTTGGCATGCATATCTTTCCTTAGTACCCTTTGGCAATTTCGAAAAGTTATCTTTGCCTACCTACTTTAAAACACAGTTCAGTTAACTTAGTTGAAGTGAAATGTAAAGTGAAATTCAAATGTGATTGTAGTGGGCTTCTTCAATCAGACAAAAATTAGGACCTTACTTATCCTCTGGATACGTTCTGTGAAGGAGCGTAAAGCATACTGTTACGTTGACTTTGTTGGGCTGAATATGTAGTTCTCCAGTCAGCTGGCTGCACCCCGAGGAAAAATTACCATTCAAAGCATATCTGAAATTCCAGAACCATGCTTCTAAGTATCCTTCTGGACTTTTTCAAATTATCTCCTCATTAGAGGAATGTAGAGAATAGACTGTGTGTTTTAAATTTCTCTACTGAAGAAACACATTGTAGAGAAATGTGTTTTTCCTCTAGATCTTGACTGACATTTGAATAAAGTGGTCATCAATGAGATGACCAAACCACAGGAAAGTACGTGAAACAGCCTGTAAAATAAGCAAAGAATTTGCTTTTAAATGAACAAAATTATTTTTTTCCAGACATAAGAAAACTTTGAGTGAGAGTGAATTACTCAGTTCATATTTTCATATTTAATGAGAGATTTTTTTATTCAAGGCACCCTTATGAAAAAAAATAATCTAGTGAATCTAATACTGATGAATCCAGTTGAATGATACACATTTTTAACAGTATTCTACAGTTATTCCTCAAAAACCTCCTTATATTTTAAACAGAACAATGAGTTTTCACACAAGCTTTATTCTTGTTATTTTAGAGTTTCTCTTTGATTAGTTCACTTCTGTTGGATGCTTAGATAGCAGTGGGAAGCCAAGAGAATATTTTGTCTCTTATCTACCAAGAAAATTGAGACTGCCTTTCCAAAACAATCCTCTTTATAATAAACTATATTTTCTTTGTCACAACAGGATTAAAGCTATTGTGTTAATTCTGCGTAATATATGGGAGAGTTTTTCATCAGGCAATTTATTTTTCAGGCACAGAGAAATTTTGTCCTTGAATTTTACATCCCACACAGGCACTGTTTCTATCAAATAAACATTTTAATTTTTTTCCTCAAGAGTTCTAAAAGTAGATTCTTCCTCTTCTTCCACAGACACATTTTACAATCTAGCTTCATCCTCGTGTCTCAAATGCTGGAGCCTCTTGCCTTTGCTATTTATTTTCCTTATTTTGCTCAAATCGCAGCTCTTCCATTCCCATTGAATCATCCTTTCACCTTGACTTGTCTCAGTGTCTTCAAGGCTTTCTCACACTTCCTATATCAGCATCAAACTCCTTATATTTATCTGCAGTTATATGTACACCTAGCAACTTAAACATCTCAGCTTTTATGTCTCATCCTCCATATTCTTTATCTCCATAGTCCTTTTTTTCCCCCTCTGCTGTTCTTGTTACTGGCTTTCTTACACTTGAACTATCAACTTTTTTCCTAGAAAAAGAAAAGTACTTTCATAATTTTTCTTCCAAGATCCTCACCAAGTACTTTTTTAAAACTTCCTAGCAGAGAAATTCCTTCAATAGATAATGAGAAGTACTATCTATTTCCCTCACCATAAAAGACATGGAACAAACTTCAGGATCTCTTTTCACTGGAAAGATTTTCTTCTTTTAAAACTAGTTTTCTCTTTCTTCATGATTTGTTCCCACCATTTTCTATTACCATATGTGTAATAAGTTTATAAATATGAGCCCAATGTTCTTAAATATATGAGGTGCATATTTTATTACCTCAAAATTTGTCCTGAGAAGTATGGGGTTTTTTTCTGAACAAGACTGGCTATGTGTCAGGATGATTTGCCTCTTCTAAATTTCAAGTTTCTATTAAAATTCATTAGAGCTCTCCAAAATAAGCAAAAAAAATTTCATAATAGAAAGTATGGAGAAACAAAATATAAGGTTTTCTCCCATTTCCTACAATATTCCTTGACCTCTTCCTTGCAGAGAGGAAGAACACCTGAAACAGAGGCTGAATTTGCAAAAATTCATACAATTTTAACAATATCAATAGTAGTGCTTTCTTTTCATTCCACAAATTAAGTTTTCATTTTTTTCATTACAAGGGAAAGTTACAATTCTTTATAAACCTAAAAATAATTTATTTTGACAGTAAAACAAAAAAGATGTTGACAACAAATTTGAACTGCTTGATATAGCTGCTGTTTTATAATAAATATTATGTCACAATCAGCTTACATCCAGCCCATGGAAATCTCAGCTGTGCCTTGAGTTGCTATAGAAAAACACTAAAAAAAAAATCTCCCAAAATCTTGAATTGTTTTCATTATGAAAGATTCTGCTTTACATTCTTGGGGTATGACCTTGCAAGGTCAGGGAAGCACCTTGCAGGTGTGGGCTGTAAATGTACAGATCATATATGGCTTTACCTGCAGCAATGGATTTCTATGATAACTGTAATAACTGCAGTAGAGATAGCCCATATTTCCAATATTCTGTAGTGTGGGTAGTGGAATTTCTTCATTAAAAATATTAATTTTTTAAAAAGTTATTGCCTCAGCAATTCAGCTGAGCCGACCACAATACCATGGTCCTCTACATTGAATATTACAATTTGTAAGAAATGACTTGGAGAAGTAAAAAACCTTTCAAGTAGGTTACTAAAATGGACAAACTGAAATTAGAACATTTTCCTTAAATGCAGATAGCTTTTTCCCCCTAGTCAAGCTTGCCTTAATCAATCTGGTCCTTCCAGTCTCTCAGAATCACACTTATTAAAACTCAGTCTCACTTTGAAAGGCGAGGCTAGTAAATTTACACAATATATTTTTGTAAACCTAGCTCTATAACTGGGTGCTTTTCACCCTCTTTTTCCCATGTGCAGAAACACTTGCAAATCACTGTCTCTCTTTGCCACCTAGCGGGAAGTCTGATTTTACAACTGTCTTTGAGCTACTTCCCAGTAAAAATATGATTATGCCATCATGTATAAACATCAAACTTGAAAAGGATCTTTGGTGGGCCTTCTGGAAGCATGGTCAATGTACGAAGTATGCTGACAGTCTAAATTACCGGGGAAGTTACACAAAGAAGGCTTTGAGGTGTTGCATTGCTGCTCCAAGGATAAATGTAGCTTTTGAAATAAATCAGAGCATTTTTCAAACTCTTACCTAGCACATAGTATCAAAGTGTGATTCATAGTATCAAAGTGTGATTCAGTTCTGAAAGAACCTGGAAGTCCTGTCATTCTTATGTGCACTTAGTGTACATACACTCAGTGTATATTTGCTTGCAGGTTCCCCTGTTCTAAAGTTATGCTGGAAAATTGTCAAGTCTGTCCTTCCTCAAAATCTATCTGCATGCAGAAATTGAGATGGGTAAAAATCATAGAATAACAGAATGGTTTGGGTTGGAAGGGACTTTAAAGATCATCTAGTTGCAACCACCCTGCCATGGGCAGGGAAACCTTCTTCCACGAGATCTAGTCGCTCTTGATTTGAAATCACTGCAGAGCTAAAAACCACGGCTTGTTAACAGTTGAGCATGAGCTTCTGGATGGGCTAAACTTACAACACAAGATAAGGCAGGGACACAGATTTGCAAAGCTTGACTGTGGAAGTTGACCTGGCAGCTTGATTCTGGAGGTTGGCATCAATTGCTTCAAGACATATCTGTGCAGATTTGGCCAGTACAGAAGCATGAATGCAGTGGAATACTAGAAGGTTTTTCCTTGTGAGCTATACATTCAAAACTATGAAGATCAAGAGTCATGAGATCTTTTTGTGGTCAGAGTGAATAACTGCTGGAAGAGACTGACTGCAGTGATTGAAAAAAAAAATTATTCATCAGAAATTCATACTATTATTTGCAACTAGTACTTGAACCTGTAGTATATCAATAAATAGCAATTTTAAAGATTTACAGAAACTCTCTAATACACATAATAAATAAAACTCTGGTTTGTGCAAAATTTCACAGACACAAGCCAAATAAAAGCAAACGCCTACTGCCAAGTGGTGAATATTCAAGAGAGCCTGAGTTAAATGCTCATATATCTTTACTCTCTACCATTCAGAATGGATGTCAGACCCTTTGCTATTTGTTACCAGTCTTCTAAAATCAAGTCAATAGAGTTTGGCATGTTCTATAAGATGTACTCAAATGTGCTGTGTTATGCTTGTACAGGTACAGGATATCAAGGCTCTCTTATCTGCTAGCTAACATGAAGCATCATGACATTTTTTCAGGCTGTTACACAAAAAGAAAATTGCCCATGTCCTCATGTCCCCCACCTACAGAACAGATTTATTTAAACAGAAATCTCTTCTCCAGATTTCTGTCTTAATATCCCTCTGATGCTGCATTTTCTCTAGAAGAAGGAAACAAGCATTCTTAATTCTTAAAATTTAATAGAGATGGAAATGGTGATTCATTACTTTGTTAGCTCTGTATCAGCTCTCGGGTTTGGTACTTTTCCAGTGTTCCAGTGAAGTCAAAGACAAGAGAAATCAAAGAAAGTCCTTAATTGTGCTCCAGAACATCACAGTTATTCTCAGCTTGGCATTCATTGAAGTATTACTGGCATGAATTCATTGCCTGAAGATGCAACTTGCAAGTGGAAACGGGTAAAGGAAGATCCACACTTGATTTGCCAAAGGATTGCTTTGATGAAAAGACAGAAAATGCATTTGATTCGTCTTTCATTTCCCCAATGTCAATTCAAGTCCATTACACACGGGTAAGTGATTAGAAAAAAAAAAGGTCTAACAGCTTTCAGTGTTTCTACTGAGTTCAAGAAATGACTGTATTCTGCTGAATGGTACTAATTTTTGGAGACTTTCCAACCACTGAAGACTGTTTTGAAAACACTTTGACATTTATAATAATTTCTCCTTCCCTAGCTTGTTTCCATTCCCCAGGCAGATATCCATACTTAGATTACACACACCATCTGATGTAATAATTGACGTGATTTTTAAAAATGCTAAGCAAATAGTTTTCTTGATCTCTGCAATATTGGCCTGTACCATTACTGTGAGTTGTGGCAGCTTCCAGTTACATAGAGCATATTCTGCTTCAACCTGGTCTAGTGGGAGGTGTCCCTGCCCATGGCAAGGGGGTTGCAACTCAATGATCTTTAAGGTCCTTTCCAACCCTAACTGTTCTACAATTCTATGATTCTAAACAAGGACACAAAGGAAGTATGTAGTTATTGTGATTTATGGCACACTCATCCAAACTATATCAACTCAGATATGATAGGTAAACATGATGCATATTGTGAGAATCCCAGGAGGGGGTGGACTCCTTAAGTAACTTGCTAACTCCCTGGGAATCACACTAAATAACGACGATATGGAGAGACAGCTCTTGATGGAGTCTATAGGAGCGGCACACCCAGAATTATCTTAGCTTAGAAGTGAGGATTTGGAAACAATCATAGACTGTCAGCTTTTAGTCAGAAAGGAATGTTCTTTTACTAAAGATAACTTCTTAGCCAGACCTCTCAATCTTAAATATTAATAATTTTACCACCATACTTACAGAGCCTCCAAGTACATTTTCTTTTCTACCTGTACAACAATTGGACAACCAAGACATGACATTTCAGACTTTCAAGCTTTACGGAGGCTGTAAACATGCATGCAAAATTATTTTAAGCATTAGCATACTAAAAGGACAAGAAGAACGGAACCACAAAGAGGTTATATTTCAAGCTAGTATGGTATAATTGAGAAAGAATTTTACTTATGTGGTTATACTCACAAAGTATTAAGGACAAAACAGCACAGATTACTAAATGAGAAGTTATTAAGTACCTGATTGTTGATGAAGTGATTTTGGTAGCAATTGAGGCCATGATCTCTAAAATATTCAACTTCAGTTACTGTTTTGGCTACTGAGAGATGCAGGGGAGAAAAGGAAATAGAGATTTCTTATAATCAGTAAGGCAGTGGAAGTGCCATGGAGTTCCATGAGACAAGACAGACCTTTATTTCCAAGGTGCTATCCCTATCAAGTATCAGAAAGCCACAATAAATAAATGTCAGATTAGAGCTTCCCAAAAGGATCACAGCATTCTATAAATTTCAATATTTTATCTCTTATCTTTGTGTTCATATTTTCTTGCACTGACACAAGCACATTGCCAAAAGTAATTAGATGTTTATCTACCACTAGCCCTATATAATGCTCCTATTTAATTTAATGGAGCCTGTGGTCACTAAAGATATACAGAACTCTCTCGGCCTTGTTGTCCATTTTCCACAGTTTGATATGTTGTTAATATCTGAGCACAAAGACACTAAACTGAGAATACAACTAAAAAAACCCCAAAAAACCCACAGAGTTCTCATTGCTGATTGTTTCCAAGCCTTGTCACTTTGTTTAATTTCCATTCAGTTTGAGGTAAAAGGATCTTGTACTGGACTATTTGTGAATATTGGTATAAAGTCATATCAAAGAAAGAGTTCAGATTTTGTTTTGATATAAGATTTCCTACACTTTAAGTAATAAAAATACTACACATTGCCACAATGCATCATACTTTGGAGCACTCTGAGTGCCTCAGAGCAATAAAAGGTATTATGTATTTTCTCGTGAGGAATGGCATGCATGAAGTTGATAATGTACCAGCATTTACTGAACCCAAAAATAAATCCCAATATACAAGCTCTCAAGACAAAGGAGTATCTTTTTCACATGTCCCTATATTGAATAATATAAAATGTGATACTACAATTTAAATAATAATTAACATAGACAAAAGGCAAACCCTTTTTTGAGACATCTTTCTTACTATTCAAATAGACGTTATAGAAGTCTAAAATTCAAAATTATGAGACTGATAAAATCAGGATAAATGCCTATGCTCTTTGCACTTCTCCATATTAAGAATTATATCATAAGGCAAACTCAATATTTTTAAAAGTTTTACACAACAAACACAATATGACAAATTCTGTTAGGAATTATGGACACTGGAACCGTTTCATTTTAATATTGTGGATTGTAGACTTAGCTACGTTGATGTTTTCAGAGATTACTGAAATAAAAATACATTCAAATCAAAAACTTTCAGCTTAAGACAACCTGAATGAAGCTCAAAGTACAGTAACTATAATTTTGACTAGAACTACCTAGCTGAAAAATTTTTAAAACCTGCTACTTGTATAGACAATGTTTAGTTATTGCTCAAAAATAATCAAATATTGCCAAGAGAACTAATGTTTATAGGGAGCTCATTTCTTTGGGTAAATTAGCACTATAGATTTTCAACTGACAAAACTTCTTCCTATCTGATCTATATTTTTGTCACACATTTAATCCAAACTGCATTTTGTAAATGAGTAGTATTCTGTTCACCTCAACAAACCACACAGGAGATTTAAAGACTTACGCATTCAGCATATTTCATCGTAACCCTACTGTGCTCATTTGATATCTCCAAGACTTTTTCTAATGTTAACACAAGGGTATTATCTAATTCACTCATCTGTTTTACCAGATTATTTCATTAATTAAAAGTGGTGGGTTTTTTTCCCCTGCTACGTCTCATTCTTATCCTAATTTAAAAATACTGGAAGTGAGCAAATCGCTATATTTAACTCATTATTGGACATGGCTCCCTAAATTCTCTTTTATATCCACAGGCAACTTCCTTATTTTTCTCCAGTTTCATTCCTTATGTTGATTCTATTTAATATGTTCTTTTTTTGCTAAGCTTCAGGTAATTCAGAGCCACAATTCAGTTTTATGGATCGGTCATGACTGTGGTAATTGCAACTATAAAGGAAAACTGAGACTTGTGATTTCTTTATATATTCTTGCATAGGATTACTTGCAAATAGTAGTCATGTTCTCTGCTTTTTTAAAATATATATATTGCACCACATTTATTTTCTTTGATTTGTTCATACAGTGCACTGACATGCCATAAACATCTATTCAAAATAACCTTGGGGTAAGCATAATCTTTTGCTGATTAAGAAAGCTGCAGGTTTCCTCTGAGGTGAAGGATGCATCACACTAGATTCATTGTTCATTTCAATCGTGGTGATTTGGTAAATGTGTAATACAATCATTTGTTATTGACAATACATACTACAGAATATTATGGGCTGTTCACCTTCTTTCAGAAGACAGAAAAGTGCTGCTGAAAACTACAGTATTTTCCTGAACAAAATTCTTTTTTGTAGGAGGCATTTCTGTCTCAAGGTGTTTAGACCCATGCCTGCAAAAAGCTTCCTTCACGCCTAGAGTGCAACCTGAAGTGCTTCTGCACTACTTTTTAGCAAAAATTGGCACCAACAGATCCTCTTTAAGACAATGAAAACTATCAGTGCACAGTACTTACCAAACCCCTAGGTCTCTAGGGTTGGAGTCATACATCTCCAGATATGAACTGATAAAGGACTATGTGACAAAACATGTGCCTGCTTTCTAACTCTCTCAGTTAGTCTGATGAAAATACTATCTGTTTTTAAACATTTTGCCATCCTAAATCAGCTTATGTTGCCTAAGGAAACGGCCTTATGAGAAAGGAACTTTGAGCACCAAAATAAAAGCCTTACCACAAAACCTAAAGAGACAGCAGGTTTTTCTGCACCAGCAGCATACTGCACTGCATTGTTTTCATTCGTGAGGAATTTATATTAAATAGGGCACCTCTGCATTAGCATTTCAGTGTACAACAGGAAAGCAGATTTGATGTCAAACATACCCATTTACTGCTCTTTTGTTCTCACTGCAGTGTGGTTTTGGATTGCATGAATTGGTCCTTTTTCAGGTGGAAATAAATCCGAAGGTGTACTACAGGAGGACACCCAGCAACACCAAACCACCTACGTGCATTCCAGGATTAGACTTACCGTAAAGTAAAACCTCCTGAAATTCACACAGCACAGATTTCAGGTCCTCCATTCCACGGAACTGCTGCCTGCAGTCTGCATCACTTGCTGATGTAGACATAGCAAACAAGTGGCTATTCTTCATATCTCTGAAAATTTATCAATCGTAGAAGTCTCTTGTTAGGTACCCAGCAACAGAAGACATTTAAAAATTTTGTCTTAAATGATCTAAATGTCTGCAGACAAGCTGAAATAGATCTGTACAATCATCATTCCCAGGGCAGAACTCTAGCCGTTGGGGAGAATCTCATTCTTTACTTGAAGATAGCAAAAATTAATTTCTAATGCCAAATTTCAAGAAAAATATATCTGTTGTCCAACAGCTTTATCAACAGAGAAAAATCACTACTGTAAATGAAGGTGCAATCAAAACAAGTTCTGTTTCCTGAAATAAAGTAACATAGGTTGGTCACAGTGAAAGAAGCAACAAAGTCAGTGTCCCAGTCCTTACTCCACAGGTTGTTTATGAATCGCTGTTACAGAATATACTCTAAGTAACAGACACAATTCAAGATAATTAAAAGCCAATCCATTTCTTCCCTCAAATTAATTTTAATCAAGCTAAAGCATGATGCAGTAGAAAAATTGACTAAATATATGTAATCATTACATTTTTAAATACTTTATTAAGCAGGAGGAATTCAATCTATTAATTAGTGTATTGTCACAGGCAATTGGAAAGCACAGGTCCTAATCCAAATAGAGCAATTCACAAATGAAGAAATACTGGATTATCATCTGCACAGACATTTTGAAGCTGCCTTACAGCATTGTTTCCTAAATTCAATGATGTATGGGAAGAAATTAATATTTGAAAATGAAAATGAGCATATTTCATCATAATGTGATACAGATACTCTCTTTGACAGACATTATTGGTAATGGCCTCGAGCCAATATCTGGCTGTTATCTTGTTTGTACAAGGCTGCACTTGAAAATCAGGAACAATAGCTGAGAATGCATTATTTTATTTGGTTCAATCATTTTGGTTCCTTCTCCGACATTGGATTTGTGCAGCAGATGCTCAATATGTTTGCTGGAAAATTCACAAGGCCTATACAACAACTTATATCCCATTAAAGCTTTGCATTGGGACTTCATTGGTGCATCAGCCCTTTACACATGGGTGACTTTCACCATAAATAATGACCCTTATGGAGCAAGGTTTTCTACTCTCATTAGAAAACATTTTTGTTACTCTCCAAGCGGAAAGCTTCCTGGTGTCTCAGTGGAGCATTCTTTTCTCTGCCCAGGACTGCAGGGGCTCTGAAGCACTTATACCTGCCTTCAGCCACACTGTACAGATAGACAGGGTTATAATCCATAGCAAATTTTAAGGTCCTCACTCAAAGAAATGCATACAGTTTATAATTTGCAGGGGAAATATTCTTTAATTTTATTTGTTTTCTATACCAGGCAGGATGCTTAGTAAACTGTGGATATTTTTATGAGGCTGGCTGATTTCTTAGCATCTCTTTTCCACACTTTATCCATTCTTAATGGCTTTCTCTTCATATTTGCTTTTCAAGCTGATCTCTATATTATGCTCATTCTCTCTCACTTCAAATGTACTGGCAAGAACAAGAGGATATTTTAAGGAATTTTAACTTTTACACAACTCCCTGACTGAGTCAGATTAGCCTTCACTTACACAGTCTAAATGAATTTTGTATAAGCCTGTCCCAGCAAAGCGACAATATCCTTTTCCAGCCATCCCACCCTCTCTCTGTACCATCGACTCACCAAGTGCTGCAAATGTAGTGGAGCAGGTAATTATATGGGAAATTAATACTAGTAATGTAGTCGGAATTTTAATCTGGGAGAGGATATAAGCATGTATATAACACTTATACAGCAGCTGAATTAGCAAGAGATTCAAAGTCGTGTCAAAAGGAACACAGCCATTTCTTGCCTTTCTAACTCAAATTCAGACTGCAAAACTGCAAATGAACAAGAGCAGGAATAATTTTAAATGGGGAGCCCAGTTTCTCCAGTTGAGAAATAGGCAGCTGTGTATAAATAGAAAGAATATGTAATATGTAATTATGTAATATGCCTATAATTGAAGGGAAGAGTATGTTCTTATTGGAAAACTTCCACTTTGAGTCATTACTAAATTTCCTTAGTATTGTGAAATTCAGATCTATACTCTTTGACAAAGGTGAATTCTGGGGGAATTTTTAGAAAGCTGGAATAGCAATTAACCTCAGTTTATTTTCTATAAGGATTTTTATTCCAACAGACCTTTGAAATTACTGGTACTATTGCCAGATTTTATGCTTGTCCTAGCTTGTTTGGAGCTGGTGGGCACTCTGAGTGATAACTCTGAATTTCTAGACAATTTAAGAAGCAGAATATTTTACACAACAGGAATACCATGAACTATAAACTTGACCCTTGGCTTCCAGCAACCTAGAGCTAAGTTTAGCCTTTACCTCTGCTTTTGTTCTGTACAGTTTAATATACTAATTATCTTAAGGAGAAATTTAGAAAAATAAGATCCAGGTAGTGAGGCAGATAAAATTCAATGTTTTTGGTTTCTAACACTTTTCATTTAAGTCTGTCTTTTAAATAGGCCTTTCAAACTGTCCAGGGTTCTGTGATGCACATGACAGAAAATGAGATGTTCACTGAGAAAGAGGGTAGAGAGTGGGGTGAGCAGAATCAGCCTAAAGAATCTACTGTTCCCATGTAGGGGCCGGGGGGAAGACAAACTTACTCTATTACAGTGAAAAAAGCTACAAGATTTCACTATATAAAATAAGAAGAGATTGTTGCCATGGTACCAGCAAAATTTCTCCTTCACTTATATGCACACACAAGAACCTTTCTTGACAGAATAAAATTATAAATGTGCAAGGTAGAATTTTTTCTATTATACTTCCTCACAGTATTTTAAATAGATATTTGCATTATATTTTGATGAAATCATACAGGTAATCATCTCTTGCAGATCATTTCCAAAGCAAAGCAGCTAACATTGTATTGATATTGAAATGCATGTCCTCAGAAGGCACTGGGTAACTCAAGGCATGTAGAAGGGTATATATTGATTTCTGAGCTATTCTACAGCAAAGACAGATTTCTCAGCAACTGGAAACTCTCTTAACCTGGACAAAGTCATACTCAGCAAAAATGCAACTGTCTTAAAGTTTTTATCTGGGATGACTGAATGACTCGGAGTCATGTTGCTGGGGCTCTGTTCCTCATGTTCCTACTGTTATTACTCTGTGGTGTAAAATTGTATAATCTTGTGTTCCAGTCTACTTGTCTTTATAACGCAGATGATATTTTGTGCCGATTTCCCCAAGTGCTCTGAGCACTTAGCAGGAAAACTTTTATTCAGGAGTTCTTAGACACATAATCAGATAGCTATTCAGTGGCCTAACATGACAAGGCACTGCCAGATTTTCATTGCACTTTAAATAGGTAGGTGCCCATTTCATGCACAAAGATTTCAAACCCATTCTTAATGTCAGTACAAGCATTGATTTTATATTATGATATTATACCATCTTGCACCTACAATTGGTCCTTGCAGATATAGTAAATTTAATGACAGACATTTTGAAGACAAGAGGGACCACCTACTAGCACTCAAATAATCTATGTTCTTGCATAATACATGACATATAACTGTCCCCTATGCTAATTTCTGGATAAGGAAGAAATGCATATTTTCAAAAAGATCACTGATTCATTGAAGATCCAAAGTCACTAGAAAACCACAAATCTTTGAATAAGGTACTATAACAGGGGGGGTTTTAAGTTTATTTGCTAATGAACAAATGTGAGCATAATTTTCACCCGAGTTTTTTTTTTGACATCAACTTGCAGCACTGGTAATCAGATAAAGTCTTTCTCTATGCAAAAAACAGATGTGATCAAGACACCTTTTAAAGTTCTCTGTGGTAGACTGTGCATTTTTAGGTTTCACTGAAGCAACTTCTGCATCCTTCTGGACAACAGAACTGGATATAACAACCCAACAGTAA
The DNA here is from genome assembly GCF_000699245.1 of Pterocles gutturalis. Taxonomy (NCBI): domain Eukaryota; kingdom Metazoa; phylum Chordata; class Aves; order Pterocliformes; family Pteroclidae; genus Pterocles; species Pterocles gutturalis. The sequence continues at coordinate 29,197 of NW_010130210.1, forward strand.
TTTCACTTATGCCATACACACAGGTAATCATAGATTCACAGAATAGTTTGGGTTGGAAGGGACCTTCAAGATCATCAAGTTCCACCCCCCTGCCATGGGCAGGGACACCTCCCACTAGCCCAGGTTGCTCAAAGCCTCATCCAGCCTGGCCTTGAACCCCTCCAGGGATGGGGCATCCACAGCTGCTCTGGGCAACCTGGGCCACTGCCTCACCACCAGCACAGTAAAAAATTTCTTCCTAATATCTAAAGTTACCCTCTTTCAGCTTAATACCGTTCCCCCTTGCCCTATCACTACACCCTCTGATCAAGAGTGCCTCCCCACCTCTCCTGTAGCCCCCTTTTAACTACTTTTACCTTCTGGAAGCTGCTGTAAGGTCTCCGCAGAGCCTTCTCTTCTCCAGGCTGAACAACCCCAACTCTAATATCATTTCCTAATTCCCAAAGGAAAGTTCCTTCTTCATAAACCCTCTCAAAGTGTATTCTCACATCCAGAGTTTTGCACAGGGAGGTCATAGCTGATTGATTATCCAGTATGACCTGAAAGTCTTTTCCAGAGGCAATCCTGGCTGGAGCACAGTCCCTCAGTCTGGCAAGTTAACCTACATTCACTTGTTCCTAGACGTGTAATATTGCATTTTGTTATGTTGAAGTTGAACTTATTTACATAGGAGAGCAAGCTATTCAGATCACATTGTATAATCAGCTTGTCCCTAAGTGGACAAAATTTGAAACTTTACATTTCCCCACAGGATCTGTAGTCTTTTCCTGTAAAGGAGAGACTTCATCCTCCAGTGCTCTCAGCACTTTTCACACCAGTATGACACTCTTAGAAAAAGTAATGAGAGGGAAGAAAGATGGCAGCTTCATAGAGTCATACATTTAACCCTTTATTTTGTCAGTTATCAATCCATGTGCCACCATTTCATCTCCCTGGTGCTAAAGCCACCCACTTGGGATGGATGCACCATGCTGCAGGCAGATCTGGAACATACATTCACTGCAGCACCCCATCACTCTTCCCTTCTTTCTTTCAGAGAGCAAGCAACAGTGAAAACAGATGCAGTACTGTGCTTTGCTGCTTTCTAACATGCTGCGTGCTACAGACTGTCAAGAAAGATTATAAATAGAACAGAGCTCCTTTTTCATTACAGTGATTTTAATGAGAATGATAAGTGGGTTCAAATAAAATCATTCAGGTTCCAGTGATAAGATCACTATCTCTTCCAGTGCTGTATGTAACCCAGTTTCATGATGTCATTATCTTTCCTGAAATGTAATAGAATTTATGGCAATTTAAATGATCAATCTTAGTATATTTTCTATATGCTGTGATTTCTCCAGCACAAGAAAACTCCTCTCACTTGATCTTAATTATGACTATACTTTCAGGTATTCCTGCTCACAAATTATAAAATTGCTAGCTACAGATTTACCCATACATTGATCTGCTTGCACATAAACCACTTGCTTCTTGGTTGTTTTTTACTCCTAAAAGATCAGAGATCTTCTGTTATGACTTGTACTGAGATGAATAATGTAATTAAACAGCACCCAGGAGAGAGGAATAAAAAATGCCTGAAGAACAAACTCATTTGTTTTTCAGATTCTTTCTTTTTAAAAGGGCTGACAAATTTTAAGAAGGCTGCCAAAGACTACCTCAGAAGGAGTGCAACAATCATCAACACAAAGTTTACAAGTGAAAACACATAAATAATCCTGAAACTCTATTGTGACAATTTTTCTATCAGAAGGTTAGAGAGCACTGGAAGTTCACTAGTTACATTATCAGCACAGAGAATGCATAAGTCAAGGTAAAATAATAGCAGGGTAAAACTTCAGCACTAACAAGGTCAAGGCAAGGATTTTTGCCACAATAAAATTAAAAGCTATTCTTCCCTTTCATCATTCTCCTAGAAATTGTCTGTGTTGCTTTATGTTTTTCCTGGTTTCGTGTAAGAAGAGGCAGAGTAGATCTGCAAGATTACTTTATCAGCTTCTAACAACTAGAGTACTCATACAGATCTGTGAATTCTTGGGTTTATCAACTGTTTTGGTATATCTGATGGTTTCACTTACAGTTCCTTGTGCAAATGTTTATCTGAAAATATATAAAGAGTCTGAAAACTCACAATAAACATATTCTTTTTAACGTCTTTTTTTTTGGGAGCCTGGTTTATGATTCTTCCTGAAAGAGCTGGGATATGCAGCACTGCTGCCGGAACGCTGTTTCAGTGAGGGTTTTGTATGATATCCTTGCATTCTTGGTAAATGGCAGAAACTGTTCCAAAAGTAAAGAGGGCCTTACAGATTTGCATTGAAACTAGCAATGAATAAATGCTAGTGCCACCAACAGAGTCATCTCAGTATTTCACCTAGTATGTTCCATGTCATTGCTAGACCCTAGCAAGGGAGCGAGAATGTCTCTTTTTTCCCTTTCCTCCTCTCTTCCTGTGCATGATATTCAGGCTTACACTTTTCTGCTGAAAATCTAACTGGCTTAAGGTGATGGCAAGTATATTGTTTCTGGTTGTATACAAGGAAGACTGGAGGAGAAACTAGACCTTTCTAGACTTATCATCTTATCCACTGCTGTCTACTATCAGAGACAGTGAGACTCAATAACGTCGTTGTCCCTTTAGTCCTGTGTTCTTACAGCTCTCAAGCCTTAACTGTTGGGTCTTATGTGCTAGTAGAGTTTTCCAGCAATACAACAGCTCTGTGTACCTAATGTTCGACTTTTGGCATAGTAAATTTTGTTCTCCTCCCCTCTTTTTCCTGTTAGGTTTGGCAGTATTGTTAGCCAAAACTCACAGAAAGATATACAGTTAGCACGTGTCCATTTTCTCTGAACTTGTGGGCTAAATACTAGTTGAGATTTACAGAAATGTAAGCCTGAGTGTTTATCACAATATTTACCCAGCCCTTTGCTCTCTGCAGAATGGAGAAGTCTGCATTGTGCATTGATATTTGGATGAGATTCCCCCCTGCTGACTTACTTAAATATAAAACAAGAAAATAAACATTAACAAAAACCTTCTGATTTGAGCCCCCATTAAGCACCAGCTTTTCAAAAGCACTCCCTTTAAGTCAAGAATGCCACAGCCTTTTTTATTAGGGCTAAAATTATGGAATGAAAATATCTCCTCCTCACCACGCTACAGGAAGGCCCTCAACCACCTCTTCATCCCAGAGATGGCTAATAATTCCTGTACGTATTGCATGTATGTGTGAAAGCGCTTCAGGATGAAAAGTTGAAAAGTGTTATATAAATGTAAGCTCCTATTAATTATGGCACTTGAACATTCAGATGGCTTAGTTTTTCAAACCGCACCTACATCAATGTTGCTATATGTTCTAAATTTCATTTTCTCCACATCTTTTATTTTGCCACTCTGTCAACAAAGAAACATAAATTCACTATTCAAACACACCTCTAAACCTACATATACTCTCCCTGCTGATTCAGCTCCAACAATCGACTAATATATATTATTCCTAGAGCTCAGCTGAGGCAGATGTGAGGCAAAGACTCAGAAAGGAAGATGAGAAAAAATAAGTTTGTTTGATATGTACATATAAACATATATTTTACAACATGGGAGCAAGAGAGCAGGGAGATCAAGAGTGAGCCTCTTACAGATTTTCCACAGATTTTCCTCAGATTTTCAAGAGATCACATTAAAATGTAGCAATTAAAAGGGAGGCAGAATACGACAAGCATTATAATCAAATTTGTTCTTCTGAAACATCTTCAAGCCAGTGTTCTCAAAGCATTTCATTAAAGAATCAAATCTTATATGGCATAACACAAGTTTACTAAGGGATTAAAAGATATTTTCACCCACCACCAAGATGACTACTTGGTGCTTAACAAGCAGTTAAACAAGGTAAATAAACACTTACTGACAACTGCACAATAAAGAAAATCAAGAAGTCAATATTCAGAAAAGACAAAGGCAAGAATTCATTAATAGGGTTGAGCTGGCCAAGACAGCAGCCCTGACATCCCTAGTGCGGTAGTAAATGTCATGGGACTTTTACCCAAAAGTAGTAATAAGCTTTCTGAATGCGGGAGGCTATGCAATTGTTCAGTTTCTGTAATTTTTGTGGTAGCTTCTAGTGATTTTGACTCCCAGATGTTTTTTGATGATCATAACATAGCAGTAAACTCAGCATTGCAAGTTTTCTCCTTGCACGCAACCCTTACTTATGAAGACTGCCTTGCTGAAATATATTCAGAATGGGACTATCCTTTAAACGCTTTATAGATAAATCTGAAGAACTCAATTTGTTAACTTGAACATCTTGCTAGAACCATGTGACTGCTATAAACTTTTATATGACCTGCATTCACACCAAGACGTTCATCCTCCATGCCAAATTTCCATTTGCTGGGAAACCTGCTCAATCTGGACTTTTCATGTCACAAACCATGGGCTGCTGGCAGAATGCTTTCTACAAGGTCTTGTTCCATTTTTTATCTGGGCCAAGTGGAAATTATATCAGGTTAGGCGGCTTTCATACTGAGTGGATATTTTTCATGTGCTGAGACAAGAAGCAATTCTTTGTATGGTTGAATGATTGATTACATTAATGCTTCAGAGATTTAAACTGCCTTGTTACTGTGTATTATTGTAGTAGGAACCCAGGCTAAGGAGATTGTCTTTTACAGACAGATAGGATCCACTTGCCCCCTAAGAAACTGTTTCACCCAATGTTCATCTCAGAGAGGTAAGAAAGAGAGAAGGAAAGCATCACCCATTGAATTAACAGTCATTATCCAGCCACTGGTAGTTACAGCTGTCATCACTCTGAGTAAGGAAAGCAATTTGATGTTCCCATTTAGAAAGATACGACAGGCTTCCAAAAGAAGGCACTATGGCTGAAGTCCCTATAGACAATAACAGAAACTCTTGCACATCAAATTCTGGGGAAGACGCCCTCAGTATGCAAATCCCCTAGATTTATATGTCTGTGTTAAAGGACACACAAGTCCATCGATGAACATAACAGAACAAGTGAATGAGAGTAAAATTATCTACAGAGACCAGAAGTGTAAAAACACAGTATCCCACATGATACCTGCCTACTAGGTAATAGTAGGATATTGGGATTCTCTACCTTTGACCCTTAAAAAAAAAATAGTTAGGACATTGTTACTGCAATCCAGGTTGTGTTTTCACGAAGCACGTGTGAAGGTGAGTGTAAAGTCCTCTCACAACAGAAAAGCATACAGAGATACAGTAAAGAACTGCTGGGAGAGCACTGGGGGACTGCAGATGGTAGAAAGTGCCAATATTTATTCCTTCTTATGAATACTACCTTCAGGAAGGTAGACCCTAAAATGAACCATCCCAAGAACATCCGACTTCCATCTCAGAGGGTTGATTTGTCTGGGAACAAGAGGCAATTTAGGCAATTTAGACCAGGAGCAAACCGGGATCCACATTATTGACACTAGAAACACTGAAAATCTGTAACTGAGAAGGTTTGGTAAGAACACTGGGCTTCCCAAGCACAGAGAAAAGGACTAGACGTGGGTAGGACAGACCACCATTGAGCACCTCTAGACTTTTCTTTGAAGAGTTACTGCTTCTTTAAAATGGAAGGGATCACCTTTCCTCTTCTACACTTCTCTTTGGGAAGGCAACTCATGCAACTGCAGGGTTTCCTTCCTGATACATACCCAGACAACACAGGAGCAAAGAATGGAAGAACATTTCATATCTCATAGCAGTTTAGTGGCATCTCATTAGCTTGCTTGGTGTTGCTGCTACAGTGACTTAACTGTTTTCTGTGTTATTTTTCATCTGCTGTATTAGAAACGACACTTTGGTTTTAGACTGATGGATATTTCATTGTGAGAAAGAAAGTAATTTAGAATTGGAGATGTGAAACCAAATGCTGACAGTGCCATTCAGGTCACACTTCAGGACCAAACCGTGCCTACAACCCTGCCTCGCTGTGGTCTCCTCACAAGCCATGCCTGCCCAAGAGCTATCCCAGCTCTGACAGTGTCTGTCTGCTCTTTAAGTATGCAACATCAGAATCGAAGGGCCCAGAGGAAAAGAACCAAAAAATTCCATCATTCATGCTTTTCCAAATGATTAATCTAAGGGTTTTTAAAATTTTTCTCCTCAACTAAGTTCCAAATTCACCTGAAGCAAATGAAAAAATGGATATTAGTTATTGGCCTCCAAATTATCTTATTTTGAATTAATACAAGATGCAGAGGCAAAAATATTGACTCATAATTATTTCTTAATGGGATGAAAACCAGTGGATTTCTGAAAGTATAAGTCAAGGTTCAGAAAATTATTTCCCTGAACACTTGTTAAGAATAAATTATTTCTCTTCGTATTTATGAGAACAATTCATTTTGCAGCCCAATCTATCAGAACTTTAATTCACTCAGTAGCAGTCTATGCTTTTACAGTTAAAGAACATATTTAGTTCCTTCCCTTTTGGTCAACACTGATGAATTGCAAAAATCTGTGTTAATCTGTTCGCACACAAAATTACAATTCAGACATCTACAACATTCGCTAGATAAAAAGCTTCTGCAATTCAGGATGTTTTCTGTCTCTCTCAAAAGTCAGAGAACACAGTGTTCTCATTCAGTCTAAATGCCATGGATGATTCAGATCCAGTTCTGATTGGAGCCTGTGGATTGGAAGCTGCAGATAGAGACTAAGAGATGGAGCTTTACTATGTGCCCAGCTGTGTTACGTAAATTAGCAAAAGTCTGAGAGTGAGTGAGGAACACCTATAGTCCAGAAAAACTCCCATTATAACAGCTTTCCACAATTGTTAGGCAAATTTTGCCTAAAACTGAACTACCCCACCCAAACACCCAAAGCAATGACTTTTTGTTGTTCTACCAGTAATTGCTGCATTAAAGGGTATAAATTTCATCATAGCAGCACTCCCTTCTTTAATTTACACAGGATTAGTTTGTGTTTTCTTCTTAAACTCCCTAAGTTTTTATGGGGCTTTAATGAGTAGCTAAAAAGGATCCGGACTTGTTAAGCCTATGACAGATGTTCTTTAATAATGTCATCATTCTTGGTCTTTTCAGAGACTAGACAATTGGGACTATATTTTGTGGTCTGCTACACAATCTTTATTAGAATTTAACTATTTCATTAGCTTCTCTCATGAAGATGCTATGCTGAGGGGTGCTATTCCAACTTAATTGTTGCTGATAATGTTTTTCACTTTTACAAGCGTAGCCACACTGTGTGTATCCAGTATATCACCTGTGTTTACTTTTTAGGGTGATAACACGGCTAACCAAACAGTACCATTCTGTAGACGAAATGGTGTCACTCAGTAGGTTTTTACTGCTGTGTACACTTTGATAGCATAGTGCCCTTCCTTTGGATATATCAATTACATTCACCGCTTCTTCCTTTACACTAGCATACAGTTGTCAGTTCAGAAATAGAAATAATTTCCTTTTCTGATAGCACAAGTATCACAGTCACTTGTATCTCACAAAAACATGTCTACAAGTTTGGGGAAGAAGTGTGGCAGACATACAGGATAGGAGGAACATGATAAAGCCAAGTATACCAAGGTGGCAAAGTTGAAAAGATACGTAGCTTAACATCCTACTCTAATATTTTTACTAGAACCCTTAATTTCTTTTCCCAATTAATACAACCAATGTTTCTGAGATTGCTTTAAGAAAGTGAAGACAGTGGGAATTTGTTCTTCCTTCCTAGCAGAGCAACTAAACATTCTGGACACAATTACAGTATCGCATGTAAATCACACAGCCCTCCAAATGGGACAGAAAGTTGATGCAGGATCTTCAGCCAAAAAGCACACTTCAGATATCAGCACCAGCTATCTATGTGTTGACTTTATCAGTGTCTACAACTACCAGCATTATGGATCTGTACCCAGTAGAGTAAGGATGCCTACTAGAAAAATGCTCTATAATACTATTATCTTAAGTAGCCCAAGCTGCTTACCTGTCTCCCCAGACTCCTCAGTAATTGCCTGGTAAAGCTCCCTTTCTAGAAGCATCCTTGCACTAACAGCACAAACCTCTCACAGATTTCTTTCTCAATAGTCCCACTGCTTTTCTCATTCTTTCTGAAGAGCGAAAAACAAATTCTCTAATGACATTTAAGAGGCATACTTTTGAAAAATTATTCTGCCTTTGCTTATCTACCTTAATAAAGTTAAAAGAACCATAAATCCATAATTACTTGTAAACATGGTTCATGTAGCATATCTTTGTTTTACTAGTATAGCAGGGTGTATACTTTGGGGGGACAGGAGATATCATATTATTTTATTTCTTTACTTACTTAAGCTCAGTGCTAACTTTCTAGCCTGCTTTCAATAATTGCAGCTGACTCCAAGCTATTCCTTATGAGGTTCACCAGGAGGATACTTCCTATCCCAGAATCCAATCAGGTTTCCTCATTAATCAAAGTCCTTGAGAGCTCAATGTTTCCTGTTCCCTAATCACATCTGTAAGTGCTGCATTAGGAAATCTTTTTTGCTAACTTTAACCACATTTACTTTTGAAGTGGACTGAAAACATTATATTTAATCATGTATTTTTTTGCAGGACTTAAAATCCATTTAATGGAAAGAACAAAAAATTTTCCTATTTCTCTGTCTATTTCTCTCTCTTCTTTGTGTTGTGTGAGGTGGTTATATAGCCATCTCTTTACCTCCCTCAGTCAGCAGCGCTTTTTGCCCCCTTAAGTGCTATCTTTTTCCCATTTCCATATTTTGCTGCCATTTTTTATTTTCTTTCCTTCCTCCTCCCCAGGTTTCTTCAATAGAGATAACGGGGAAGAGGGTCAAAGCTCAGCATAGGGCTCTGTCTGGGCACATACAAGTTGTGCAACACAACAGGAATGTATCTGTAAAGCGCAACAATTCTTGCTGCAGAACTGATATCTACACTGTACAAGCTTCAAGAGTTTTATTTCAGAGGAACTCTAACTTGAACACCCATTAATGACGGCACAACATTAGGTGCAACACATCTTGAATACTTCTGCCACTTTAACTTCATCAGAAAGGGAACCAGTCTGTGTGTTCAGAGATTACCGCATGATACAAAACTCAGCACGGTAAAAGGAGAGATTATTGGGGATTTTGGTTTAAAAACAGACTCCTGAGTTACATTGTTCATGTAGACATACCCTAAGTCACTGAATCCAGAGTAATTCAAATCCTAAAGTTACAATTTTCATACAGTCAGCTTCAGCGAAAAACACACTTAGAGGATGCTGGACCTCAGTTATTGAGTGATAACATACAGCATTTATCCAGGAGACAAGAAACCTGAGTACACTTACCACTTCAACAGGAGGGACTTCAGTCAATATCTTACTGCCACACAGAGTACATAATCACTGGCTAATGCAGTAAGAAGGAAAAAAGCATACTTGATCCTTTCCATAGAAGATGAACTACTGTGAGGCCATAAATTCAAGCCTCAGAGGACCAAAACAAATGTAGACTAGAAGACAAGTCAGTCAGCTAGGAAAAAAAGCAAAAGGCTTGCACTTTGTTCCCACAATTGTTTGTGTATTTTAAATTGCCCAGTCACCAGACAAAGAAAACAGAAACCATACTGTGAGCAAGCTTCAAGTTCAGGTAAAGCAGAGTTCCCTGTCTGACAGAAAGTAGCAAAGTATATGCCAATCTTGAAGCAAGCCTTGACCCTGAAGAACACTTATATGAGCCACTTAGACTTAGACAGAATTGGAGAACCTCTGCACCTTGCTTTTGCACCACAGTAGTGTAAGGCAGGCATTCCAGGCATCCACCTCTCTCTTTGATCTCTGCAAACGTGTTAGTGTTTACGTTAAAAAATGTCAAGAATGCTACACTTCAGAAAGTAGGTATTCCTAGGGTCTTAAGGGCACTGGAAAGTGCTTCCTAGCCCTGGGCATCTAACTTCCATCTGTGTCCTTGTGCTACTTTTGGCTGGGATAGAGTTAATTTTCTTCATAGCAGCTACTAGGGCTATGTTTTGGATTTGTGCTGGAAACAGTGTTGACAATACGGGGATGTTTTTGTTATTTCTTGGCAGTGCTTACACAGAGCCAAGGCCTTTTCTGCTCCTAACCCCACCCCACCAGCGAGTGGGCCAGGGGTGCACAGGAAGCTGGGACACTGCTGGGACAGCTGACCCTAACTGACCAAAGAGATATTCCATACCATATGACATTATGCTCAGCATATAAAGCTGGGGGAAGAAGAAGGAATGGGGGCACATTTGGAGTTATGGCATTTGTCTTCCCAAGAAATCATTATGCGTGATGGAGCCCTGCATTCCTGGAGATAGCTGAACACCTGTCTGCTGATGGGAAATAGTGAACAAATCTGTTGTTTTGCTTTGCTTGCATGTGCAGCTTTTGCTTTACCTATTAAACAGTCTTTATCCCAACCCATGAGTTTTCTCACTTTTTCCAATTCTCTCTCCCATCTCGTTGCAGGGGGAGTGAACAAGCGGCTGTGTGGTCGTTATTGTCAGCTGGGGTTAAACCACGACAGTCCTACAGGCAAAAAAAGATCATACAATCATAGAATCATTAAGATGCACTGCTGGCTTCTCCTCTGTGATATTTTTTGGGGTGATCTGTACGTGCTTGATTCAACAACTTGCTCACCTTAGTAGGGAAGTAAGGACTGAGTGATTAGTATAATCACTGCTGAAACCTCATCCTTTACATTCCTCCCTCCTCCCTGTTTTTCTTACTTACACTGAGAAGCCGTTTCTCACATTCCTTGCTTTCAGCTTTCTTTACAGCTAAAAGGCTCTGTGAATCATGAGAAGGCTTATTATGGCTGTCTCATTCTGAGTCCTAATGGTGAAAAGTAAATTGCAGAGAAGCTAGCAAACAAGAGGCATCTTGATATTAGCTTTAATTTTAAAAGAACTAACTCTTCTACTAATGGACCTTATTAATTATCAAGGGATCCTTAACAACATGAGAAAGTTAAAGTTTTATGAACACTCTTTTTAATGGCAAATATTTTTCTTCAGGGTAAAATGCTGGACTGCAGCATTTCATTACTCTATGAAATCCCAATTTCATACAGTAAAACAAACACAAATATGAACTTAGGAGGAATTCATTGTCAGGCGTATTTGAAAAGGATTGCAGGCACCCAGGGAATGTTTCTGTTTGTTGTTTTAAAAGGCCTTTTAATCTGCATCCAGTTTCCTCCTAAATCTTAAAGCATTTCAGCCCAATTTTCTCCTAAATCTTAAAACATTTCAGCCGTCTTTTCACACAATGTAGAGAGTGGTGCACGCCTTGTGCGTAATTTTACCCTGTCTCAGGCTTTGAACTAGCTGCTGGTGGTAATGGAATATGGAGCTGTTGTGTTCTGCTATTTCAGACTTGAACTGAGACACTGAAAATAGTTACTTTTCTGGCTCTTGGTGTTCTGTGTCACTGGAGTTTGAGTTTGTCCTTTAATATCGGAGAAAATCCTGTGAAGTATCACTATCTGCCCTGTCTTCAAACTCTCCCCTGGACACCCACTCTTGTCTACTGTCAGAGATAAGATGATGCACTGGATCAATCTGACAGTGGCTGCTGTTATGTTTTTTATGCTTGTCTGAAATTTCAGTAGATTGTAACTACCTCACATTGCTACAGCCAGCCTTAAATTGGACCTTTGGTTGGTCTCAGTAGAAAGGCCAAAGCCTGATATTCTTCTGACCATAAACAATGCAATTGGTCTCGATGCCTTCAACAAAAATTGCATTAGGTTTTAACACAGGAAATTGTAGTATGAAGAACCTGAAGTGTTTTCTCCTTCTCTAAGGTTATCTTTTGAAACAGATTCAGGTTTTTCAGCATACAGCCATCTCCTTCTGTTTCCAACTACCCAAGAGGAACAGAAGAATACTGGTGCTAGTCATATGAGCAACGCCTCCTTGTGTACCAACATCATTCCTGAGAGGCTGACATAGAGATCAGCATGCAGCTTCTGTGTCAGCTGTACTGCCCTAAGACACGGGCAGCCAAAAAAACCTGCAAGAATATATACCATCTGTAACAAGAAAACATCATTAACCAAACGTTATCCCTAGGTCTACATACAGAAATTATATTGCTATTCGTCAGACTTATACATATAGATCCAAGGGCAGAATAAAGCTGCTAGACAGCATTTCACTGTAGAGCTGTAATTATTCACATTGTTTTCCTCAAAATAATTTTAGATTAACATACTGTAAAACTGTGGAGTGAGTAGGGTAAATTCTGCTTTCCAGCTGGAACAATTCCAGACTAAGATACTTCCTGATGAATACATAAGCTAGTTCTGCAGTCAATGAAACTATGACATGATGTTGAAATACCAATCCAGAGTCTTTTGGACAGCACACAGGAGAAATGCAATGGCTTATTTAGTTGGTGTTCAATATATTTTTGTTATGAAGGTAATTTTGTATTTCTTTCCAATTAGAGGGAGAGGTTCACACAAAGTCCAATCTGTGTTTAAATTACATTATCTACATGTCCACGGGCTTTTTTTGCCGTTTATGATGTTAACTGCAGGTGTCAAAGATCCAAAGCTCTGGCATTCATCATGAGTCAGCACACAAGAGACTAGTTTCTGAACTCAGCTGTACAGTACAAATCCAAAGGCATACTGTTACCTGTCTCAAAACCAAACATTTTCCCATAATAAGAAATCAACAGCCTTTGTTCACCAGGCTTTGCCAAAATCTCTTCATCTGGCCCTTAAAATGATCAGCTGGCAGAAAATAGAATAACTCCAGTGGTAGACACAAAATATCAGCTGGGGCTTAGGGCAAATCTTGGTCCTAATGAAGTTAATGGCAGAATTCCCACTGATCGCAATGAGACCTGACACAGAATGTGACAGCTGCATATAAATCAGAGCAGACTGGTAACAGCCTTTCAGCTCATTGTACTTCCTTGGAAACACACAGAGGCTTTCACAAGTCCTTTTGTCCACTCCAGCAACTCAAAGGAGATTTAAAAATATCTCGAGGCTAATGCTGAGAAGTACAGATACAACAGATTTTTAGTTCTCTGATGTATAAGGAAAATAAAAATGAAATGTTGCTTCAAGACTCTCTCAGATTAATATTTCATGAACTTTCTAGACAATTAAAATTCTGAAAATTACTAGCCAGGCCAAAATCTGTTGAATTTAAAATGTTTTGCAATGCAGTTTAAGAACAAAGAAAAACATTCTGATCATTCAGTTAAACAAAAAAGTAATTTTGAATTTCAAATCTACTAAAATATTTTTTAGAACAGCTTTTCATTTTTGACATGAACTAACTGGAACAATGCTTATAAAAGTTGTTGAAACTTCATTTCCCCAAAAATAGTTTTGGTCAAAAAAATCCTCGTTCATTTTTTGTAGATTTGACCTTTGGATAGCATGAGGCTGGCAGACTGGGTCACCAGCTGCTTCTGGATTGTTTCCCAAAACAAGTGGCTTGTGGTGATCCAAAAACATCTCAAGACAAAAGATAAGTGGTTTTACTAACTCCAGATGACAGAATTGCTCCTCCTGTCATGCAGCTCCTGTACCCTAAACTGAGGGGCACTTCGGGACTCATGGGATACAACAGAGATTGAAAATGGATTTGCCTTCAACCAGGCTTGTTAAGCACTTACCCCTCTATTGTGCTTGCCCAGAGCAATGTTCAGAATTTCCTCCTTGTCCTTTGGTTTTTCTGCTAGCAAAGTATTTTAGTACTGAGTCCCACCACTCCGTAGGGTTACCTAATTATGCCTAAGAAAAATGAATTTTACCTTCTTTTCCTATTTTATCTTCGTCTTTATAGTCCATAAGAGAGGTGTTTATTCAGCAAAAAATCAGGCTCTTCTATTTTTCTTTGAAGAGGGTAACACAAAGCTATCCTATTTTTTCTTGATTTAATTACCAGTTCTGTTAGGAAAGCTCTCACACAGGTTCTGTTACTGTTATTTTGCTTCAGTTGCTACTTGGGGCCATTGTACTGTCTGTTTTGGATATGCCTCCAGGCAGTTTTGGCCTGCTGAGATCTTTTTTTGACACCCTGAGAACTACTGATGAGTTTTCATACCCCTGTGGCAATACAACCTGTCTCCTTGGCAGCTAAAAATGACACTGTGCTGGTTGGACTGCTCTCCGGCATGGTTCATGCATTCTTTTCTTGGCAGGTAATTTTCAACAGGTGTAATCATGCTCTAGGAGGCCGATGGTAGCAGCCTGTAGTACAGTAATTGCTTAAAGGAGCTGCTCTTTTAGAAGAAATGACGCTTGCATTGTCATGCAGGCTGCTGATCATTTCCTGGCACCTCTGCCCTCAAGGCAAGAGTCCAAACAACTTGTGAGAAGGCACTTTGCCATCTCAGCAGATGGCCATAAGCATAAGCAGCTTAGGGACTATGTCTGTGTATCAAGCATAGGCATCGAGGGCATGGTTCCTAGCCAAGAACGCTGCAACTGCTGTTTATCTTCTGCCTACCAACCAAGAGTTGTTTATCTTCTGCTTACCAACCAAGAGTCCAGGGAATTTGTCATTGCTAATTAAGACCTGGGCTGGACTCGGTTTCAAAAGTACAAAACACTACTGTGCATAACAAGTGTCTGTCTGGCTTGAATTGAGCAGCAAGTCCTAAGAGGGGCCAAGGGAGTTTTCAGGATGAAACCTGCTCTGGGGCTGTCCAGACTGCTGGAAATGATGCCTCTAAATGTTGCTATTTCGTCAGATTCAGGAAAAGAGTAAGGGAAGGGTGAATGGGAAATCACTGTTCATATATGGGTGGATTTATATTTACTCAGAAAAAGTAAAACTTGGCATAATAGAGGTATGTAGTTGAAATGGGAAAAAAATTAGGCACAAAATGAGAAAAAATCCTGATTGTAAATTGCATGAATTTACAGAATAATCTCAGAAAGGAAGTATTAGAGGCATTTTTGTTTTGCAATTAATACCCGAAAGAAACAACTTCTTCAAAAAAGACAATACTGTCACTGTGAGAAAACCCAGATGATCTGGGGGATCTCCTCCTCTCTCAGCTCCATGAGTCAGATAAGATTATGTTACCTGAGGTACAGCAGTACTACAAGTCCTGTAATGGCTTTGAATGCCTGAACTAGAATTAAGTGGTTCACAGGCTTCATCATTGTACAGAAAAGAAATGAGGCAGAGGATCAGGCGATATATTATTTAAACCATGGCATGACATAGTTCTGCTCATTGGAGACAACTGCAATATCAGATGACAGGATCAAGGACATGCTGAAAATACATTGGAAATATTCTAAAACTGTATTTTATCACTGTTATCTCAGTTTCAGGCCAAATATTCATGAAGTATCATAAAATCTGTCCTCCCACTTTACAATTTTAATATAAAAATGGTTAGTAATTAGGGTAAGAAAAGAGGTCAAGCATTTGCTTTTCTGATAAAAAAGAAATTGTAAATAGATAGCAGGAAAGCAAGTGAATAAAAATGCAAAACTAAAACTGAAAGGGATTCACTGCATGATACTTTACTGAATACTTGAAATACAGCACCCTAAAAGGAAAAGCTGGCCCAAAAGGTAAAAAAGCCTGACACAAAAAATAATGAACCAGGCACAGCAGATTTCAGAGCTGATGTTCTCTCATTCAGGTCATTATCCACATGCTATGAGTAATAGGACTATGTATTTTACATTTTTTTATTTCATTTATTTTTATTTACACCCATGAAGGTAGCTTTGTCAAGCCAAGTTCGAAAGACATTATGCCTATATGGAAACTGGGATACGAGAAACTCAAAAGTTCTTCAAATCTCTACAAATACATATATTCAGACAAAAAAAAGTTTCTGTATGTTGTATGTTTCTTTTACCATGCACTGACACAAAGAAGTTAGAAATATTGAGCATCCTTTCACACTGTCTTTCCTCTCTCCTGACTTCCAATATAAGAGGAAGAGCCTACAAGAGAGCAAAACCGAAGAACAAGCACAGCCCAGACAAAGAGATGCAGCATGTTCCAGCACACTTCTCTAATGATACAACTAGATAAATTATATCACTTCAGAGTGTTCTCCAGCCCCACGCAAAAAGACAGACAGGATTCAACTGCCATCACCAAAATGTCTTTCCACAGTTCTACCAGCTTTGAAAAACAGTGTAGTCCTGACAACTACTTTCATTATCACTATGCTTGTATCTATATCAATATTTGAATTCATATATTTACACTTCTGTCAAAGGACTTTCACATATAAGAAGAAAATGTTTGAGAAGATATCTTTGGTAGTATCATAAAAATGTTGCAAGTCCTTCACATCCCCTTGCATTGCTTCATGTGATAATGCAAATATTTTGGTATACAATATAAATTAGAAATCCGCAGTTTTGCCCTTGTGCATTTTTTTTACTGTGCACTTTTTCCTTCTGTAACTCTTTAAAGTCTAAATCAAAGCACAGTGAAGTTAGAATTTGCTCAATTAAATAACCTTTTCTTATTTATTACACTTCAAGTCACCCAGTTTTAATTTGAATATCCTGATGACCTACACAATCACACATGAATGTCAGTTGCACCATTCAACTTATTTTCTCAGGCTGCTCATATTGCTTTGCAGTGCAGACAGAGCATCTCAACATACCAACGAAGTCAATTAAGTTAAAGGTAAAACCTAAACTAAAACTAGCATTATGGTTGTTCTCAAGGTAATTCAGTCCTTCTTGTCTCCAGCTTCTTGTTTTCTTGGGAAATGTTCCTGTGTCCACTCTCACAAACTCATACACTTCTCCTCTGAGGCTTGCTCTTGCGATTCATCTTCCATTTCACAAGCCCTCCTCTAGCATAACCATCCAGACTGTCTATTTCTATGCTGCATAACAGTTCTTGTATGCCCAAGCTCCAGCAAAACAGGTCTGGCACACCAGCTCTCACCTGGGACTTATTGTCTACCTGGAGATCAAGAGACCTAAGCTCCTGTCAAACTTGCACTAAGGAGGACTCATACGGCCTTCCATCACTAACCTCAGGCCTTCTTGGAGATTTCTTGGAAAATTGCCCTTTTTTCACGTAAAATGTTTTCTCACAGTCCAGCTTCATTGCTGTCTCACCTCAGCTGGTACGCAGAGATCTGCCAGGAGAGACTGACCATCCTCACCCAGCTGCTGCCACAAGGACAGGGCACGCTGGAGCCTCGGGTCTTCCTCCCGCCCTCTTCCTCCAGAACGACTAGCCCACAGTAACAAGTGTACACTTTTCACACGGTTACCAGGGAGAAAGACAGAAGAAAAGGGAAAGGAGGAGTCAGTGAACTTTCTTCTGGCCTTCTCACACTCCTGAGAAATGTATTTCAAGAATTTATTCTGTGCCGTGAAGGAAGGCAGTGGCGGAGGTGCTTTTTGAAAGCAGCTGGTTTAGGAAACATTAAGCACAAGGATGTGTTTGAAATGTGTCCCTGACCTACTCTGTGCTTCACGTTTTGCAGAAAAATGCTTTTATCTACTGCAGATCCACAGCTTTTAGCCCTTTCCTGAAAGAAGAGGTCTGTGACCTGTCTTTGAAATAGAGAAGCAGAGACTATTCTTTTCCTTTTAAAACACAGTTGAAAGAGGAGATGATGAAACAGCATTGAATAAAATATGAATCCTTGGAGCAGAACTCAAGCTACCCATCTATCATGTAGTGCCCTACACACGAAGCAATGTTCGTACTCCTGTTATCTTACTGGCCCAGTGAATCTTGAGTTCGTTTCTATACAACAATCCAGACTCAACAGGTTGGCGGAAGAGCACTGCCCACACGTATACCCCATTAACCACAGACACCTAAACCAGGCAAGAAAATGGGGCATGTGGGTCTCAGCTCTGTGAGACAGGAAAGAAAGGTGAACTTAATTCCTTTGCAGTTACAGGCTACCGCATACAGGGGAAATGGTAGGGTGAGACTGTCTTCCTTCTAAAGGAAAATGACATCTCCTACTGCATTTTGTCCAATCTTTCCAGTTCGTAAGGCACTTAACCAGGTGGAAACTCTTGTGATTTAATCACAGGATTATCTAATTACTAGATCTTGAACGTGAAGCCTGCCGAGTCCAAGTTATGAATTCATTGTTACTTTAGCCTGGTATCTGGACAAGGCTGAGTAAATCTGAACTCTGGCAGAAGAGGGAAAAGAAACATCCTGAAGGATAATCAGTTGCAGCTGCTCTCTGAACGGCAACAGCAAAGGGCCAGCATCCAGATCCTGACACACAGAAGGAAAAGCACTAGTTCATGACACATTTAAGCTCACAAAAAAATAAGAGAACTGAAAAAGGGAAAATATATAATAAAAACGTCATGAGCGGTACAACTTTTTAGCTTACTTATTAAGTAAGTGTGGCCCAGCAAAGCAAGTATAATCTGAAGTGTGGGTTCACTAGTTAATACATTAAGTAAATTCTCGGTTCAAAATTCCACTGGGAACAATAGTCATTAGGCACTGTCACCTACTGTAGATGATTATGAAGGATCTTAATAGAGGAAGAAGCTATTAAACATTTCATCTTAATACCTGCTGTCTCATGGTCTACAAAAAGAGACATGATAATTTTCCATGATAAATTTATCTCATAGAAAAGGAAGAACTGTTACTTGCTACAGATTTTGGCTGGTTTTTTTTTTCCACTTGTCTGTTTTGCCATTTCACTCCATACACTCTGCAAACATTTGCTGCTGGAGAGGAGGAATATATTATCTACTGAACCAAACCAACAGTTCATGTAGTTCTATTCCCTGTCCTTGGTGGTGGTCATTCTGAGTTACCTGACATAGAATAGGATGGAAGATGTACAAGAAATCCTAAGTAAAAATTCTGAACTGCAGGCTCAATAAGAAAATTCTGGCTTCTGCTCAGGACAAATATGCCCTGAAACCTAATGATTTATAATAATTTTAATATTGTATCCCATTAATATTTGTCAGTTTTTTCCAATTTTAATTCTGGTAGTTTGATAATACTGAGACTCTTTCAACTCATATATTCCTAAAGAATATTTTGCTCATGTATTGCATTCTCCAAGTTCACCAGCACGAGTTAAACTGATTGAAAACCAGGTTGCTTTCCATCTGCTGCCAATAAACGTGATCTAATACATTAACTATATAAAAAACCTATCTTTGAAGAGCTTTTTAAATAAAGAACTAGAGAACCATTACCAACAGTTTTTCCAGTAAAACTTATTTTGGCTCATGATCTGGTCTAATATTCCAAACCACACTAACTACAATCTGCATTTGAAGAGCAAGCCATTAGCTTTCTGTTTAACAGCTGTCTGTCTGCTCCAGTTTAGATTCCCAAAGTCAGATGCAAAGCCCTCATGTTGCCTCCCTTCCTCTGGACCGCTCTGTTTCGATAAATTTTCCCCATGACCAGCCCCTCCTTTATGTTTCCTAAACCAGAAATGAAGCATGGATTTGTAACATAAGTAGTAGGTCTTCATACTGCTGAGCCCAACATAGGCAGTCATACAAATGTTTGTTGCATCCTGTTCAATATTAGTGTGGGGGAGACCTGATTTCTCCCCATACTTCCTTCCATTATTCTGGAATCGTGAAAAATCAGCGGCCTTGATTATGCATTTTGTCAAATAGGTCTTGATTAGATGTGTATCTGGAAGGTTATTTGACTAGTTCTGCATCTGTGCTCTCCAGCAGAAGCAGCTCATCAGTTTAGCTCATATATTTCGGCAGAAAGAGCAGGATGAAATGTCATGAGGCTGCACTGGGTTATATGCAAGGCTTCCTGACCTAATTCACTTTAATTTTTCCTTCTTTTTTTTTTTTTTCCTAGTGCAGTATGCTTCAGTAAACCTAATATCTAACTTTCATAACTATTTTGAAAAGTATAAATACCTCTTCTATGAAGCAGCACAAAAAGTCTTTGCATCACAAGCCTTACAAAGAGACACTGAAAAAACATCTTTCATTAAAAGTGCATTAGGTGCTAAATGAATCTACAAAACCATACTCAGAGACCCATATATTGCCTGTATGGGGAATAAGATGCTTAAAGTTTGTGGCTGGCAATCTGTTATTTAAATGGAACATTAATGTAATAGAAAGTATCTGCTTGTATCAGCAAGACTACCATCATAAACTTTACAGAGTAATCTCTTGCTGTTAATAGCATTTCACAAGAATCACCACGGACAGCACAACAAACATCTGCTGTAGCAATATAGAGCAATATCCAGTGGATTGTCCTTTCTCTTCAATTAAATTAATGCAAATTTAGAGAGGGATTATTTTAAAAGGTCAACACTTGAATTCTGGATCTCCCCAAAATATGAGGGTAGGGTACCAATCTGACCCAGATTTTCTATTTTGTCTGCAAAAAATTGAGAACTCACCAACACTGAAATCTGCTACTAAGTATACGAGGAAGAAAGAAATGTTCTCAGGCGTGGAGTGTGGTTTCTCCCCCTTACATTAACAGTATGGAACTTAAGTTAAACTTAATGGATTAAGATGTGTAAATTCAATTGAAGTCTCCAAGCCAAATCCCTAACAAGTGTAACTCAGATAAAGTTCAGACCTAAAGAAGACCAATGGTGAACTACCAGGGGGTAAAAACAACCACAGTAAGAAGGAACAAATTACTTAACTATGTCATTTCAGCAACCAAATAAAATATCATGTTTCAGTAATTTTAGCAATAGCAAGGCTTCAAGTAGCAGTTAGCAGGATGCTTCTGAAAAAAAAAATTCTTATTATCTTGGTGTCTGAAATATTTGAGGATTTTTTGTCTTGATGTTTTGTTTCATCTTCTATCGCTGCAATACCTAACCAGAAAAAATATCTGATTTCTAACGGTCAGGCTTCATTTAGATTCCATGAATGAATGGTAGGTAAGGGCTCTTCTGACCACCCTCAGGTTAGAATTCCTTCATATTTTCCTGTCTCCATATTCCCATACAAGTCTGCAGTACTTCACACTTAAAAACCACTGTGATTCATAACCCAGACATTCCTCTTCCCTTCTCAGCAATAGGACTTACACAGTGTGTTCTGAGCATGTTCAACCCAATGGAAGAGAGGAGAGGAATATTAATTTGCATACTGGACAATTCAGACTAAAAAGCTTCAACACTCGGACCTTAAAACCCTTCCAGTTGGACAGCATCCCACTGAAAAATACAAGATGAGTGGTTCTCAGTCTTTCCTTGTGAACCTCTTACTTTACATAGAAAAATTACAAATATTTGTCATTAGTTTGATATAGATTCTTGGAATTCATATGGGATAAAAGCAAAATGAATTGAAGTCCACGAAGAATTTTATATTTGTTTCTTAAAATAGAGGAAAGCTGAGGAGGGCCATGAGAGACAAGGAGCTCTCCAAAGGCACTGACATCTGGGTCGTTCCCTCTGCTCGCCTTTCCTCATCACCCAGCTGCTTTATCATTTCTGCATGCTGACCTGTATAAATCCATTTTTTTAAGGTAAATACTAGGTCCAAGTATTGGGTGACAGAATTTATAAACGTATCTCTGGGTTGTGAGCTCGTCTAGCCCTCTGGGTATGAAAAGTCAAGAATTATGTAGGTTAGTACTGCAGCAACAGAAATCCCCTTGAGAATCGACCCTCAATGTCTCAGTTCTGTGTTGCCTGAAGAAGGGCATGGGTCAGGTTATTCCACAGAACAAAACATAATAAAAACAATAATTTTTTTCCATGTAAATCACCACTGCCTGAGACAAGAAGGAAATTGTAATCTCTAATTGCGTGTTGTCAGAAACAACTTATTTTTCCCAGTTCAGTATAATGGGGAACAGTAGTGACAAACTGATCCCACATCTGAAAACATGACTTACTGTCTCCTTTTTCTGACTTTGAAAAGACTGGAAAGCCTTTGTCTTATTAATAGGGCACAATTTTTTAGAAGTACAAAGCACATATTCATCCAGAATATTTCTAGATTAGATTTCAGGACAGCCATAAATCTGCAATAGAAAATACCTCGGCAAGCAGCTACGGTTTGATCGTACAAAACGCTTCTGAGTAATACTTAGCAGATTCTGCTGCAAATTTTTTAAAGGCTAAAATCAAATCCAATCTAAGCAAAAACAATTCAGCTGAACTTCCTGGAGGAAAGGATAGGCAGGTGGTCCACTTACATGACATCTTTACTTTTTTCTAGGATTTTCAGAAATATGGATGTATGTTACAGAGGCCTGCACTCCAAAGTCGCTGAGCACTTGGAAAAGCCATTTAAAGTAAAATTTTAATAAGCACATTGATGACTTAGGAACCTAAATTCCCTTTCTGAAAGTGAGGTAGGCACTGACAAGCTTAACTCTCCTAAAAATAAGTGACTCAACACCATAATTCCCCAATTCTCATGCACATAACCAACATGAATTAAGCTTTTTATCTTTTAAGGAACAGAACTATTGCAAATACCTACTATTTTTCTACTGATATCCACGGAAATAAAGAGACCATATATACTTTCTACAAACTCTGTTTTTATGTGTGAGTTATTTCAACTTGGAATTGGTTAAAGGTATTTTTTTTTCAATCTTGCAATTTGAGCAAGATCACCTCCACAGCTGTGGGCAGTTTGTAGTAGCTTTCACAAAGAGTACCAAAATGAAACCAGAAAATACAAATGCTTATCATTAAAATGTTTATATTTAGAATGGGGGCAAATATTTTAAATAGTTATTTCCACGAGAAGGGATAGCCAGAAAAGGAAGAAGGTGGCAATACACATGTTCGTACCTCTTGCTAGCTGGGAAAAAGAAAGGCAATTTTAGTTTCTTTCTACAGATCCATTTTGGGTAGTCTGCCAAAATCTTACCACAGAAGTCCCACTCCCCTTCTGCCAGGTAAGGGGGCTACAAGGGAAGCAGGGCACCCAGACCTGTATTTCCTTCCCCTGCCATGCTGTGTGATAAATGGTCTAACTCGCTGCTTCCTCGGCCTCACCGTGGAGCTGCCTGTTAGGAACTTGCCTTTCAATTTTGCTTTTTCCTTGCATCCAGAAATATCTTCAATGCCTTCATTTCTCAAGAGGCTTTTCCATCAGCTAAATATTTAAAAAAAAAATTCCCCAGACATTTTCTAACATTGAGCAATCTGCTGAGTTTTGGAGCAGTTAATTACTTATTTGAGCACAGACTCTCCTTTTTTCACTTTTGTACAGTGCTTTGCACAATAGGAGCCTAATTATAGTAATGGGCCTTTGCCTCTATGGGACATGAAAGGGTCATTTCAGAGGTTTGGGCATTTCCATCTGTGCCACGCCTCTGACAACCTCTTATTCTCAAACATCCCCTAAAGCCCAACAATATTTAAGGATCTAGCCGATCACTAAGGATCTAGTTGAGACAATAATATATTAACTCAGAAACCAGTCTGGTGCTATGAATTCATATTTTGTTTCCTGACAGATTCCTTGTCTAAAAGAACTGCATTCATCTAATCTTTTTTCATATAAAATATACATTGTGATAAACTAATACTAGTACTCATACCTGAACTTGAAAGATAGAAATTTAGGACACAATGCTTGCAAACTCAACCAGATTACTTGAAGCACTAAGGTACTTGCTAAAAAAAACACCCAGTAAGGTCTCCTAAACTTGTAAATAAATGTTATTGAAGAATACCCCTGAGAGCAAGTGTAAAAAAAAAAAAAAAAAGGTCATCAATAGTATATTTTAAATCAATGAGCTGCTGTAGTAGGGGAATTTAGTGATGCTTGTGCCCTTTCTGACATTACAGTGCTTGCCGTGCTTGCTTTGTCTGTTCACAGCCTGTAATCTTTGCTGTTTCTATATTTCAAGCTGCTGATGAAACAGCCTGAGGAAGACTAGAAATACCTCTTTGAAACGCACAGCAGGATTTCTCAAAAATGAACCAACAAAACTTTGAGAAAACTTTGCTGCAGAACCAAAAGCAAGAGAAAACTATGAGCATTACAAGGATGAAGATATTTTGACAACTGGGAAATGCTCAGATAGGATTAAAATGGAGGGCAAACAATTGCCTAAAAAATAATCAAGTATGGACAAGAGTCCGTGCACAGATATAAGATTCCCCCAACAAAAAGTAAATATTTATCCTTTATTGTTTTTTCCCCTTCATGTGTAACCAGCTTCTACAATAGCAGGACAGCTAACCCTGATTCTTTGCCGTGGTCTACATTAGAAGATAAAGGGGTCACTTTAAACTATTTCAGTTGCAGAAGATCACTTGGTGAAAGTGCACAGCAAGATTTTTCTGTCTCAGATGAAAGCCTGGAGGTTGGAGGAAGAGCAATTGATGATGATCTCAAACTGATGACTTCATGGCAAGGAGACAAATAGGAAGTCTTCTGTAGCATCATGCTACCAGAAAATTAGAACATTCTTTCTCACAAGGTTTTGTTGATATTTTATTATCCATGACATTTCTGTTAGTACCCTGTGTGCAAAAGATGGAGCATTGCACTACAAAGCCTGTCATGAAAAGCAATGCCAGCCAATGCTGATTTCATTTAAAGGTAACAACAGGGGAAAAAATGAGCAGAAACCCACCACTCTTCTTTGCTATATTTAGAGTTTTCACTATGGAACTTCCTTGCCAAGAACAGTGCTCTAGAAAATTTTTTCCCTCTTTCTGTTTTTGCTACACCTGTAAAAGAAGATGACTGTCAGCATGCAGCAATCAGTACTACTTTCTAAAACAGATGGTAAAACAAACCTGCTTGCAATAGCAGATACCTGGAACCAATGATGTGGGGACTTTCCTCCAGCCCTGGATTCCACTAGATGATCATAGAGTATTCAAAAAGAAAGCCCAAATACGTTTTATTTATTTTTACAGTTACTTAAGAAGTTTAAAGTTTCAAGCCTTGTGAGGCCTATCAAGAAAAACTCCAATAAACCAAGAAAAGAACTTAGTAGATCCTGAATGATGTACATCACTAGAGGGTAAACTATAATTCAGCATCTCAGAGTAGCATTGTACAAAAGCAACACACTGTCAATGCCACCTGCAGACAAACTGAATTACAAAGAACCCGGGACAGTACCTGCAACACCTGTCTCTGGAACAGCTTGTCATTACCCAGGGACATTGCCCGCTTGGCACGCAGATACTTGTGAGCTCTCTGCAGCAGAGACCAGCTTGTTCTTCTGTGTATTCTTATTATGCAACACTGCGCAGAAGGCAGTCTCACTTCATGACTGAGGCTCTGGGATTCTCTGGTGCAAATACAAATAAACAAGCCCACCAAAAAGCACTGTATGCACCCTTGACACTTTTCATGGCTTCTTCTGAAAATAGAACCCACTCTGTATACGACAGTGTTCAGTCTTTCTAACCATTCCCCTTCTCAATCTGAGAAATGTGGCAAAATGAGAGGGTTCCTATTGGAATTAGAGAATCAGAATTATTCATCATCCTTGAGCCACCTCAAGCCTTTAAAATATATTTTTTTAAAAATGGAACGTTTAGTTTTACCTTGCAAAGTGCGAGCCTTACCTGCACTCTATTAACAAAGACTCTTAAAACCGAGTTTCAGCCTCACGCTTGCCAGGCAAAGGGCGATGCCA
>NW_010130211.1:0-1963 GCF_000699245.1 Pterocles gutturalis
CAGCAAACGTCTGCTCCTCTGAACTAAGCATGCCAATGAGGTTTGGACCGCATCCTGCCTTGCACTAGTGCCTCTCAAAGAAATCAGAGGCACTAAACAGCACGCTGCAGGTTCGGGTGCTGCCTTGTGACTTCAGGGCCAGCTCATCTGTCGGGACAAGTCAAGGTAGCTGCACTGAAGGCAGTCCAGATGAGCAGATATTTTCCTGACATCTTGCCAGTCATTGATTTCTACACCTACCCCAGCCTAGCTTCTGGTGCAAAAATGCTGGGTTTGAATCATGCGAAGGATTCGCAACCTGGCTTATTAGCAGAACTGAAAAATAAAGTTAATGAAATTCTTCTTGTTCAGCCAAGGATCTGATTCCCAATGTTTAGTAGCTCTGCAATGGAGTGATAACATATTGGGGCTGACTGTCGGCTTCATGGCTCCATTTTTAGACTAGTGTAAGATCACAGTAACACAGGCATCAGACTCATTATTTATGATACAGTTATAAATTATACAATTTTGCCCCCTCAGTCCACAGCTAGAAATCACCACTTCCCACATGTGGCATATGCAATCCTTTATTTTTTAAAAATAACTTCCATCTTTCTAAAGAGTAAAGGCAGAGCAAAAAAATGAATTAATGTGACCTATTATTAAGTTATTAAATGCTTACAAGCCCACAAAACCATGCAAGTGTTCATCTTCCACAGGAAAGAGGGCAACTGAACTGAATTTCAGAGCCAGAACCTTGCCTGGCTTCAGTAGAAGTGTCTGTTCCCAACAGCAGATCCAGTTCCCAGAAATGGCTCACTATGAAGCCCAGCACTGGTGACATTGAGAGATGCTCATGAGAAGCAAGCCAATTACTTTCCCAGGTTAATCAGGCAGAAGGATCCACAAGTTGTGTTCTAATGGCTACAACCACACATGCATTAAGTCTGCAGAAACGTGCCCCTGCCTTAGCCAGCCACCCTCGTGGGCTGCTTGGGCACAGGATGTCTCTGCCGATGTCATCGCAGCCCAGCGTTTCTTCCTGTAAAACCTGTTTCAGTCTCTTACTTACATTTTGCCAGGTTCTACCCACCCCAGCTGACTGCCGCCCCAGGAGGTCTAGGTCAAGGTGGTTTAGCAAGGGTCAGGCTGCAGGATAACATGTTTTGTCCTCAACCTTTTGGGAAAGCTGTAGGATGAAGAAGTAAAGAGAAGAGATGTGGCTATGCTGAGGACAGAGGGGGAAGGTCTGAGATTGGAGTGGGATGGGCAAGGAGGGGCAAATTGGGATAAGGAGCTGGGGGAAAGGAAGAGCTGGACCTCAGAGAACATGGGGCAGAAGAAGAAAAGAGGAGTCCCCTTTCCCCATTAGCACGTGTCCCCTACAACGCCTGGGATGAACAAATCTCCTCTGTCATCAGCTGAAACCTTCTGGTCCTATATCTCACGTTGGTTGACGCATTGTGGATGACAGCCTTCTCCTGTGACAAATGCTTTGTTAGCTCCTGTCACACTCCTGCCTGGCAGTCTCGGCGCTCTGGCTCTGCTGCTGGCTCTGTCACCAATGCATGGTGTGCCTGCTGGGAATCTCCAGTTTGCTTCCTGCGACCCAGGAGTGCCTACACAGAGGCAAGCACACATGCAAGAGACCTTCAGAAAGCTGAAGTTATGCAGCTGGCCGCTCCAGACTTAGGAGATGCTGAGCAGAGGCTGCCTCTGCATGTTTCTCATTTCACGGTTTCCTGAAGGTTCCCCACCCAGGCTCATCCCTGCACATAAAATCCTGCAAAACCCTGCAAAAATCCTGCTCAGAGAGATACCTGAAGCAGCCCTTTGTGAGCTTAAGAGCAATTTAACCGCAGAGCTTAGGGGAAATTATCCCACTCCATTGCACTAATGCACTTGTACTGCTCCTGGTGGAGGTACCCGCTCTAACCCAGCTACCACATAGCACAGCCATGCGCTGTCAGGGGATCCTGCT
>NW_010130211.1:1994-12523 GCF_000699245.1 Pterocles gutturalis
CCCTTCTCGGTGCTGGCCAGCATGTTGGCTCCACGCTGCCTTTGCAGCTGATTGCAGAAACTTCCCTTGGGCTTCAGCGTCTGGGAGTTTTGCAGTCTCTGATGAACTCAGCTTTGCAGGCTGCAGTCCCCTGGGGAGACACCTTCCCCGCAGCCTCACCACCTCCTGCAGCAAAGCAAAGGGGACTCCTGTCCCATGAAGAGCTCTGTGCCCCCAGAATGGGTCCTGTACAGAGAGGCCTCTGGAAAGGCAGCATGAGGTCCTCTAATTAAAGCCTGGATCCTAATGTACAGGTACAGAGAGGCCACATGCCAGCTGACTTGCTTTGTAGCTTGAATAGCATTTCTTTAATGTAGGTGGGTTGTTTTTTCGGTTGGGTTTTTTTTTTTTGTGGGCGTGTGAGAAACATAAATAGGACTTCATCTTTTATGCATTTTCTTGTGCCTTCTAGACCCAGAGCTCCTCTCCATCATTTGACATCACTCCTTGTTTTGAAAGATGCACTTACTAGAAAAAGATATAAGGGTGTTTTCATTGCAGTACATCATATTCACATACATAAAATATTAAAAGCTATATAGCTGAACCCATAAACAATGCAGTGCTTTAGAAAATAGTATTAGTCCTTTCCCTAGGTGTTAGAGAACATGATAAATCCTACATCACAGCCTCCATGGATTCCCAAGGGGAGCGGTGTCACACTTACAAATACCAGGAGGGTCTGTTATGAAGGGAGCAGAAGGAGGTTTCCTGTTATATGTATGCACACACACAGGGATATAAATATATGCATGTATGCCTATAGATGCTTACATAGCATTTGTCAGCACTGCTGAGGTGCATTGGCTGTGTCTGCCCCACGCCGCTATCTGCCGAGGACTGAGTGCATTTCCCAAGCCCTCTCCCAGTCTGTGCTGGGTCTTTCTGGAGAAGCCCTGAGAGATCCTGAAGGGATCCCAAAGGCACAACACCATGGAGGGGGCTACAGGACACAGCAGTGGATGGCAAATATGGAGCAAATCTATCCCTGAGGAAAAGACACGTCTTCCTCTAATGAGCAGCCCCATCAAAGGAGCCCTCCAAACACCCCTGCTCAACTCACTGCAGTTGGACGTTGGTCTCAGGTGAGCCCAGGCTTGATCTCTGGTGGCTGCAGCTGACGCCTCAGACCTTCAGCAATGTCCTCCAGGGACAAGTGTCCCACCAGGTCATCTGCTGCAAATACGGAGGCAGAATGATTTTTCTTCTCTTAAAGGGTATCCTAGCGGCTTATCCCTGCAATAACTAACTGCAGTATTCACTGGAGCCAGGTGGTATTAGAAAACAAGAACCCAAACCATCCAGGATCACACCCACCATGGGACCCAACGTGTCCTCTCAGTTCACTCCTCCTTATGAGAGGAGCGGATTTACTCAAAAGGAAAACTCTCCCAGGGTTAGTGCCTGCATGTTTTTTCCAGCTACTAGCTCTTTCCCCATCCCTCAGATCCATGTGTTTTTCCAGTCTGTCAGCTCTTCCTTCATGACCCGCATGTGTGCTCCCTTCCTCTCCTCCCTGCAGAAACCTCCCCCACCCCATCCAGCCCCAGCCCTTTGGACTCCATCCCTCCCTTCCCCTCCAGGGCCAAGGCAGCAGGAAACAGCACGGATCCCATCTCCCTTCTTACTGGGGTTGAAACCATTTAATCTGCTAATGCAGACACACACAAGTGTTTTCAGCAAGAGTTGTTTGAAAAACAGGAGCAAGCATTTATCAAATCTTTAAAAATCTAAGTCCTCTCCATTCTGCTGCCTTCCAAAGGGAGGAATCTTTCCTTTGTTCAACAAGTCTTAGAAAAGGTTTATGATAAAATTGTTGGTGGCTCTTTTATATGGGTGTTTTGGTTCTCTCTTCCTTTTTTTACATCTTGCTACTGAAAAAAAGAAAGGTAAGTATAAAAGGTTTCTAAAGCATTGGAAGTCATACCCTGACATGTCTCTCCAATGTTATCCTGCTTTTCAAAATCACTTTGAAAAAGCTATAATTATTGTGAAAGTTTTAAAACAAATTTAAAAGGCTAGGTCCCAAAGTTCAAGTGGCTCAAGCTTCAGTAGCCCCAAAAGAAAGTAAAACCAGAACCAACCGAAAAGACGAAAACCCTTTTACAGGCAGAAACTGTTAATGGGAGAAACGTTAAAGGTGTTAATAGTACCAACACCATATTCAGCATCTCCTATAAATGGGGAAGGGAATGTTACTGTTGGCAACCTTAGGCAATGTTGGGAAGTATTTATTAGCTCAATGGGATCCTATGTTTGCAAGGGTAAATCCTGCCAGCAAGACTTACCATTCCTTTGCCAGATGAGTAAAGAGGCCAGGGAGAAGGTAGGTGGCAAAGTGGGCATTCAATGAGGGTAGGAGAGGGGTGCAGATCCCCTGAAAGCAGCACTCCCAGGCAAGAGGGCCCAAGGGGCTCCCTGCCTGCCCGGCTCCCAGCAGCTCACGGTTGCGGCCACTCCAACACTACTTTTATAAATGACGAAAGGACATTTTCGTCCAACTAGTCCCATGAGAAGTACCAGGCTAAAAAAGGGAAGGGCAAAAGGGGAGAAAAGCAATTAATGGTAATTAATGTAATATAGTTGTAGTTAGATGTTTGTCTGTAAATCATGTGATGCTGTATAACGTGTGAAAAGAAATTTGATACAAGCTATTCAAAGGGAAACTCCATGATACATGGAGAAAACTCTTCAGCTGTACGCCACAGGCTGAATTCTCTCCATGGAGAATACCTGCAGCATGCGTGGACTTCACTGCCAAAAGGGACTATTCACTTATTAGGCTTATATAGCACCAGGCACTTAAAGCAAGTCATACAGAGCTGTGTGATTCATATAGACCGCAGACCTAATCCCGAAACATTCATTGTCATCAGTGAAAAAAAGCCTAAGCTGTGACTGACACTCTTGGACAGGAAGAAGCAGAGCTGGTGCCCTGACTATTTTGGGATGAACATGTCCCGTTCCTCCAAAGCCTGAGCTGGGAGCATATCTTCCCCATGGGGAAGTGCCTGCTGGGCTCTCCAGCAACTTCAGGTACCCATTCAGATAAATACAGATGCAGATGAATCCAAGGCTTAAGTTTATTATTTGTGTGTGTTTGAAATGATGATACTCCTAATTCCTGCTTTTTTATTTTGATACTATTAAAACATTCCTTCTAATTAATTTTGTTCTATGCATATTGAAAACTGTCCTATGCTTAGATGATAAAACATCCTCTCCTCTCTCTCTCCAAATGTGTTTTCATGTTCTTGTGTGATGTGAATTCTAACCAGTACTGGGGCAAGAGCAATAATGTGATATTTTTCCAACCCAATTTGAAGTTGTCGACCTTGTGGCAGATATTTTCAAATCAGCGGCTCATCTTTTCCTACAAAACAATCCCAAATACATTATGTATTCATAATCTCCTTGATGTTCAGAAACAAACAACAAAAAAAAAAAACCAACCACTAATGATGTTACTACAGCTCTACAGTAACAGTAAAAGTATGTGGTTGTTTCTTCATCTCCTGGATGGCTGTAATTGTTCGAGTGTATTCATCATCTCCTTGATGTTCAGAAATAAACAAAAAAAAAAAAAACAACCACTAATGATGTTACTACAGCTCTACAGTAACAGTAAAAGTATGTGGTTGTTTCTTCATCTCCTGGATGGCTGTAATTGTTCGAGGATAATGGAAGGCAAAAAGTGGTTTAGCACTAGAAGAGCAAAGGTGGTGTAAAGCACCATGCTGGGGACCCTACACAAAACCCATCTGTGCCATGCATCTCTCTGGCTGGTCTTCTATAAATCTTTTTTTCTATATCATCCATGCATTTAAAAAAGACCCCTTGTAGTCATAGTACTAGGCTGTGATACAGAAACTCAAGATAAACATGCAAATGAAATATTTCTTCCCATGCTTTTGTAAAGGTTGTTTATGATGGTAGAGTTAATTCATTGTTCAAAAACCCCTTGTTTCAGTAGAATATATAGTGCGTCTGGCTTTGTCAGGGTAATTACCAAGGACATCTTCTCCAGTGTGTAAGCCCAGCACTACAGCTGTGCGTGATCTCTTCTGGGCAGTGTAGAAGCTCCAGATGAAAAGAAACATTGGGAAAGTCTTTGAAAAAGTTAGAGAGAAAGATCTAAGTATTTATAGGCCTGTCTCCTGACACGAGTCCCAGCAGTATAATGGAATGACTCATATGGATCTAGATTAACAGAGAATTAAGGGAGGGAAATATAATTAATGCCAATCAACAGGAGTTTATGGGAAGAGCCCCTTTCAAACTGACTTGTTATCTTTCACCAAGGAGATTGCAAGATTGAGGGATAAATGTAACGAAGCAGATTTAAAACACCTGGACTTCTTTAAGGCCTTCAACTTGTTGCAGCAGGACATGTTGATTAAGAAACCGGAACAATACAAACCCAACATGACACATAGAAAATGATTGTCTAACTAATCATCCCTGGAACACCCCAATGGTGTTCCTGGAAGGGTGCTCAGGGCACTGTGGGCAGCAGGCACCATTCCCTGGTTGCCACTTTGGGACATTTGGCTCAGTGTCCCCCTGCAACCATTTATTGAATCCTCAGTCCTTGTACCCCTTCCCTTTGCTCGCTGGCAGACCTCTGTAATCAGCTGTTTTTTTCTCAGTGTTGTTTATTTTTCTCTAGCTTTTCTCTACCCTGGGACAGCCAATGTGTTGTGTGAATTTTCAAGGTGGCAACTACTAACCAACTATTTTTTAACAGTAGAAAAATGCAATATGGTCCTGTAACCCTGCACAATCGGTTCCTCATCTGCACCAACTGATATTTTATCAGGAACTGTAAATAGAGAGGATTACTGATGAGCTTTGCAGATGACACCAAGATGGAGAGAAGAGGTGGAAATTAAGGGATGTGTCACTGGTGCAGAGCAAACCAGTTTGCAAACTTGTGTTCAGGTGAATGATACACATTTGAGTACGACCAAAGTTAAAAAGCATACCTGTAGGAATAATGAAGCATAGTTTCAAGACAGGAGATATGCACATGGAGAGCAAGGGTCAGAGACACCAAAAAGGTCATGTGAGTCACCGCTGAACCTGAGTTTCCAGAGTTCAGAGTTTCTGTATCTGAGAGGGCTAAATGGGCTGTGGCATCAGCAAAATAAGTTATATCACGTCTGTATTTGGGTTTTGTGTTATTACAGTTGGAATACCATGTTCACATCTGGTATTCACAGCACAAGCGGATTGATAACGTGAAGACGAATCAGAGAAAACACCCACGCTAGTGCTTACAAATTGGAATAGGATGCCTTTTGGTCACAGACCTCAGGATTTCAATTTCTCCTGTCTCTTAAAGAGATGGCTGCAGGTTGAGGCGAGTCCTGGTTGGGAGTAAAATTTTGGTCATCCACCAGACAAACCTAGGAGGGATCCAGTATCTGGAAGCTGTCATTAGCCATATCCAGAGCCAAAGCAAAGGTTTCTAATAGCAAGGGACAAAAATCACATGGGCAGTTTTCCTGGACCGATTCCTTGCCTCTGGCAATATTTAAATGAAGATTAACCTTGTTTTTCCTGAAAGACAGGATCTAAATCAAACACAAGTTACTTCAGGGAAATCCACACAGAGGGACTTCAAGGCTTGGTTCTGACAATGCTTTGGAGATCGTGTGAGCGAGAACTTGGACCTTCATCTGAGGTGCCTTCAGAGACCACTGGGGTTCAGCCTGAGCTTGGACCTGAATGCATACAAAATAGAGTGGACTTATAAGTGGTGTGAGTGTACACTGAGCTCTTTGTGTAGACACACTTGGAGGTCCCTGGAGAATAAAGAATTCTTCTCAGAGAAGAGCAAGGAAGGGTATAACCAACAGGGGTGGCAGTGGAGAGGCTCCGCTGATGAGTGAAGATGCTAAATGGTTATTACAGGTGGGAGCTGCAGGTTGGAAGCTAGATGATCTAGAGTTGGAGAGGGAGAAGGAAGCTCTGTCTAACAATTCCTTGTCAAGTCTCTCCAAGGAAAACCCAGCTCTTGGGGCTTATCTTGGGCCCTGGGAATTTCAGCTGAGCTGCATACTTTCCATTAGCCTGTGGACAATTTTAGATGTTCCTTTTCTAACAAGTGTGGGCTAAATCATTTTTAGATAGCCTGTGCACATAAACCCTGGAATTTATCTCACTGCTACAAAACAATTACTTCCTACTAACGCTCGGGCACACTAATTATTAATTTGTGCTTGAATATGTGTGCTAAAATCACCTATTCTTTTCCCATCATTGTGAATGGAGTCTTTGATTCAGTATCAACCACACAGGAAATGGTGTAGGAGGAACAGTAACATGCCTGACTCAGATGGCAAAGCATCCGAAAGGATTTATGTTTAAGATGCAGCTCTGTTGGGGTCATGCAGGAATGGAAGAGGCTTGTTATAAAGCCCTATTTTAGTTTCAAACATATGGAGCCAAATTCAGAGCTCACATCACTGCCAACTGGCTACTTGTCCTTTGCATTTCCTTTGTAACCCACAAGGCGTCAGGTTTATGGAAAGCTAAGGAGCTATTTTCAATTCTCTCACTTCTCTAAACACTGACCTTCTGCCAACCCGTAAGAGTAATGCTCTCACCCATCTCTCCAGAGCGATGTGATTCTGTCCCAGAGCCTATGATTCATGCAGGTATTTGTGTCAAACGGAGGAGGAAATAGTCCAGTTCAGGCACTCAATAGCAAACCCACCATGAAGGTTCACGTCCCATGCACCATGCCACACGCTCTGCAGGCAAAGAACGGAGTGCTTGGCCTTACAGGTAAGGAATTAAATGAGGCATGCAGTCCAGGAACCACCCCTGTTTACTCCTGTTTTCTCATAGTCACAGCCCAGTGCCTGAACCTCTCCGATACCTGAGGAACGCAGAGCAATGGCACTGCCATGCCCACTCTGCAGTCCCCAGGGACTTGCTCTTCTCCTGCATGGAAAGGTGAGTTCGGAAGTTAAATGGACATGGACCAAAGGAAGAAGTCAACACACACAAAATCTTAATCCACCTTTCAGATCTCATTCTGTGCTGGACACGAAGTCAGGGAGGAAGATCTTTTCTCTTTCCATTGCTTTCTCTGCTGTTAAAAGCACATTTCACCCTGGCCTTGCAGTGGGTTGCACTTGAGCCTCATTATAATTGAGCATGGACTATTGATTCAGGCTGCAGACAGTAAACAGTCCTTTTCTATCAATAGCTTTGTCATAGCCATTTTCAAAACCACACACTTTTTCCTACTATTAAACACTGTTAAGATTATGTATTCTTTGGAAGTTAAAATCTTTAAAACAAATACAAATAATGCAACACAAGTAATGATTTTAGTTTTAAAGGCAACACTGATGATGAAACAGCCCTGGAAATCTTCCACTGCACGGGGTTATCTTAGAATTTCTACAATAAAAAAGAACAATAAGGCATCAGAAAATGAATAAGACTGCTTACATCCCTTTGGATGTAACACATTTAAAAGTGTGCTTTCTAAAGGCTGAAAGAAACACCAAAAGATCGCATCAAAGATAACAATTATCAGTCCAAACTGACATTTTTGTATAAACTAAAATGATTTAATATTTGGGCAGATTCCCATCTGGTCTATACTGTCACAGCTGCCGTGCACAAGAAGGCAGCTATAGCAATTACATTAGCTGATTCTGTACTCGCCTCTACCAACCCATGTCTTTCAGCCCCCAGGCTTTAAAGAGAGGTGAGGGAAACAGAAATTCCTCAGCCAGTTCTGCATTTGCAATCCTTTTTCCAGAATTAAGACTCAAAACCCCTGCATTCAAATACATTAAAACCAATCCTTATGTTTTGTCCAGCAATTATAACCAATTCCATAATTTTTTGCTCTGATCGCAAATGCTGTTAAAGTTAGGGCCGACTCCGTCTGTGCAGTGCAGTGCTAAGAGACGCTTAATGTGACTTTTAATGTCCAGAAGAAAAAAAAACTAAATTCTTCACCACAGGGATGTTGTTTTGTATCATATTGTTTTCTTTTGTTTTCTGTGTGTGGTGATAGCCAAAAGAGTGACATAAAAAAGGCACCTTAACTAGCAGATCTGCTTCCTGTGTGTCTTTGAGTCATATTCTCCAACTCTACTGGCAAAAACAAGTTTTTACAACTGTTAGTACTGCAGCCAGTATAGCTCAAAGCGCAAGCTGCAGCCTATTCTGGATAATGTACAAACATTGTCATCTAAGTCCCACTTACGAAATCACTGTCACTATCACTACTGATAGCACAAGAACCAGAAAGCACAATTTGATTATCAGACTGCTTTCTGAGTTTTCAGAGCTTTTAGATAGGAAAAAAAATCACCTCTGATTTGTGAATGCGACTTAAGTAGTACCTGATAATATGCAGAATATTTATAGACAACAAAGAAATAGGAAACCCATGCAATCAGGTTTTTTATGATGGCCCAATTTCTAAGAAGAAAGTGAATACACTTTGAAATGAACTCATCTGTTTAAATGGGAGAAACAGAATATAGCAACAACGAAATATAAAAGAAAGTAGTTGCTATGCAGTTTGTCATTCCCTGTGCAAGTTCTCCTACATGGAAAAAACAGCACTGATCAATTTTGCCGTTTATTGGCAATAAAAGAGCAAAATCAGCTGCTGTTATTTTTGTGGTCTCAAGCGTTTTCTTCACAAGTTTTTATTTCAAAATCAGTTTGTCAATCAGAAACATGACTCTGAAAGACACAAACATTCCTCCCCCCACAGCTCGCCTTCCCTGTGCATCCTCGCCCCAGCCTCTTTTTATTTGGACTGCAGATATTAGATGTGGGCTTTCTTTAGGGCGATAGCTATTGCAAGAACAGACTTAAGATTTTCACCTAACTATCCACTATTGTATAGTTCACATTTTATCTGAGTGACTACTGCTGCTATGGGATGACAACAGAAATATGTAAAACACAATGCTTAGCTTACTTTAACACCTCTTCGTGCCTGTGCACAGGACTTCCACAGATCTCAGTTTTGCCAAGGCTCGGGACAGGCAAACCCATAGCTGCAAACAGCATTACCGAGCTCAGCATGCTGCTCACGCTCTGCGAACAGCTCCCTGGCTCCAACGCCTGCAGTTCAGACTTCTCAAGCCAGCTGGAGTGCCCACAAGCACAGGGTGAAAGCATGAGTCTTGTTAACAACCTAAGTAAACCTCTGTCTATTTTTTACCCTTTTTCTGACTCTGTCGTAAGTCAATTACAATTTTTTACAAACACATTGTAAAGAACATATTCTACTGGCAACACAAATGAAAAAGACGAAGCACCAGCCCTGTGGCAAAAGCAGAGAGTCAGGAGATCTGGATACTTTTCCTGGCTTTGCTTCAGACTTTGTGACTGACCTTGGCAAAACAGTTAAAGGCAACTCCCAGTCCCTTCTCCGTGCAAAGGGTCCTGCCTGCTACCCAGAGAGAGCGGCTGTGCTATGAGTACGTGCCCTCTGAGCACATACTCACATGGATGTATATGTATGCACAGAAATATGGATCATTTGCACAAGAAGGGAGTATTCAAATCCAAAATTCCTGTTGCTGACACAGAGCAAGGTATTAGCGTAACTTGAGAGTGAGAATGGAAGATAAGGCCTCATGCAAGTCTGCTGGGTTTCTCCTTCTGCAGGTCAGGTGTTGTGGAGCATTTTGTAGTCCTGATGATGAAGTAACAGACAAGCAACTTATTTATTGGGTAGTGTTCAAAGGCTATCTTTCCTTACTCATGTCTTTAAAAGTGAGGAAAGTATTACCTACATTGTAGGATGGATTTCCAGGCTAAGCTGGTAAAATATGAGAAACAAAGTTTGTCAGACAAATTATACTTTAGAAAGACAAAATGTTATCGCTAGCCTCCCAGATTCCCAGAGATGCCAAGTTTCTACAAATCCCACCAGGTCTAGTTTGTTCTACAGAGGTTCACATTTTCTCTATAAAAAACAGATTTGTTTCTAAACCACCTATATATTGAATAGACACAAATCACTTCTCTTTCTCATTTTTATTTTTAATAAGATCTACTCATGACTATACAGAGATCTTCCTTCTATACTTAGAAATGATTGAGCAGGGTAACTGAGATACACAAAGCATGTTCTGATAGCCCAGGCGTCCACCTTCCTCCACCAAAGGTACCACGCGTGCAAACATAGGGCTCTAGCACTGCATGGACGGTACCGACCAACACCGGCCTCAGGCCCTCCCTTCTCTGTCACACACCGTCGCCTGGGCTGGCCAAATCCAAGAGGAGGAAGGACATGCTTAGGGAAAAGCAGACCAGAGGACCAAACCCCGCTGTACACGTTTCTGGACTCCACACGTTGACGCTCCTGCTCCGCGCTGTGAGCGGGCAGCAGGGTCTGTCCCCCCCGAGGACTGGCCTCCCAGGGAGCAGGAGCGAGCTGCCCCCCGCGGCCTCGTCCCCTCTGCCCCGTGGAGCCCCCAGCACCCGAGCTCCCC
>NW_010130212.1:0-259 GCF_000699245.1 Pterocles gutturalis
CCCCCGGTTCTGCCCTGGACAAGAGGAACCGAAATAGCGAAAAGCGGCCTCAAACGGCTTTTTTATTAAAAAGGACAAAAATCAAAATCAAAAAACCACAAAAAACCACAAGAGCTCGCCGCTAAACGTTTACAAGTGAAGGTGTTTTTTATTTGTTCTGTTTTCTTCTCTGAGAAGAAGATGCAGCCGACTGGACAAATTAATGCCAAAAAGAAAACTTCAGGTTTAGCAATCAATTAGTCCGGCATTGTAGGGAGCT
>NW_010130212.1:330-593 GCF_000699245.1 Pterocles gutturalis
TACACATGTACAACACGCCTACCAAGGCAGGCATTTAGCGAGGTAAATCAAATCCCCCCCTAAAACACGTAGGTATTAGCCCCGGTGCCCCCTGAACATGTCCCTTGACCCCTCTCCTTGGCTTGAACCGGGAGTTGCGACCCCCCACCCCACTTGCACATCTCTTGCAACCCCTCCTCACCCGCGCAGCGCTGCCCGCCCGTGGCCGTGGGGGACAGAGGGGGAAGCGGGGGACAGCGAGGGATAGGAAGGACAGGGGGGGA
>NW_010130213.1:0-8905 GCF_000699245.1 Pterocles gutturalis
GAAAATGACGGAGAAGCGCTCTCTCTCTCGCTCTCTCTCGCTGACTGGAGTGTCGTGTGGTTCCTTCATCTCTCAGATCCTGCTTCTCTTTTCTCCGCTGTCGAAGGTCTTCATCGGCTCCCAGTAAAACGGACTCCCGGGCGAGCCATGGCGGAGGCTTGGGCTACAGCAGATCGTTCACAGAAGCCGAGCAGGTGGCTTGACGGCCGGACCGGTCCGCCCGAGCCTGGCCCTGCCCGGGGCTGCGCCAACCCCATTGTTCCGTGCCCCCTCTTCAATATGCTGGCAGAGGCCACGATTGGCTCAGCCCTGGCCTGGGGCGGGTGCATCCTGAGCGGGACACTTCAAGCAGTTTCTTACAAAAAGGCCATATGATGGTGGTGTCCCTTCCCCCACTCCCCCGCCCTTTACCAAACACTTGGGGGGGAGGGGGGTGACTCGTTAAGAGTCATTTAAAAAGGGAGCCACCACTGTAGCCCCTCCCTTGCCATCAGCAGCAGACTGGAAGCTAGGGGAACTCTTAGCAGTTGCTTAAGGAGCCATCACGCCCCTCCCTGCTACCAGACAAAACCCCTCACACAAAACCATAACAATTGGCCAAAGTCATTTTACCTCCTGCTTCTCTGCAAGCTGCAGCTCAGCTGGGCTCACTGGTACACGCCCCTGCATCTTGTCCCTAAAGAAAATACAAAGACTGGTGATCTCCCTGCTCCTGGTCTATTGATGGACATAAATGACCAGTTTAGCACTTTCATTTCCACTCTGGGAATAAGGGG
The DNA here is from genome assembly GCF_000699245.1 of Pterocles gutturalis. Taxonomy (NCBI): domain Eukaryota; kingdom Metazoa; phylum Chordata; class Aves; order Pterocliformes; family Pteroclidae; genus Pterocles; species Pterocles gutturalis. Next base: position 777 of record NW_010130213.1, read on the forward strand.
ATTAAAATGCCACTATCTCCTGATTGTAATGCTTTTTATGTAGGCCCTAGGTAAACACTATATTAGTCAACAAACCACTGTTAATAAAAATTACTAATTAAATGAGGGCCAGTGGCTTGCTTTATTGACATAAGTATTTATAGGCTTTTTCTGCTTTCTTGTATTTTACAAAGCTGTGTATGTTTTGCATTTGCTTTTACTTTCTGATCCTGCTTGTCCTTCTAATTATTGCTTTATAGGGTTTTTGTTGTTGTTTTAACCGCCCTGAGTCAGACATAGGGATCTGCCTTATATCAAGCTTGTTCTCTTCTTGGAGGAACTTCTCTAACAAAGCCCAACACAGCACAACATGACACAAGCAACACAACAAGCACAACACAATATTTGGAGTTTGTAAAGAGTACCATACATTTCTTAAATCTATCTTTGCAGCTTGTTACCAGCCAAGGTAGCTTATACTTTGGGATAAGACTTGGCTTTTTATCCAAGTTTCTGTCTAGCTCCTCAAGAAATGGGGCCTTAAACCCAGACTGAAAGTAATTTTTATTCAGCTGATCTTATCTGTGTTAATTCAGGATATGCAGTTGACTACCAGATAAAAAAAGGCACCCAAACTGCAGCTCAGCAAGGGACTGCAATGTATTCAGTCATCCTTCTGCAGAACATGCAGACCATCATCTTTTAATTATGTACTATTAATTCTGTGTAAACCCACACTGGACATGGCACATAAAAGCAGAAGGATGACGATGTCAGCTGGAGTGCCACAATGCTTTATCCCTCAGAGGACTCCTGTGTGATAGTGAGGTCTGAGCATCACGTCAGCAGAAGAAGTTTCTTTGGCAGAACATACCCCAAGGACGTGACACTGCTGCTGGTTGCCGTGGAAGCTAGACTTGCACTAAATCAACTTTTCCAGGTCTCACATATGCTGTGTGCTATCCAGCCTGCCTTTCTGATCAGATATGCTGAGAGGTTGATGCATACTGTGGCTTCTGCCTGCACAAAGCTTTATTCTAGATGGCACCAAAGTTGGTTACCACCTTCCCATTATGGCCCTTTGTGGACTACAAATGGGAAACCCAAGTTGTCCTCAGAAGATGTGCTTTGCAGATTGATCTTGAGTAAGGCCTGGATGGGAATACAGGGATGTCGTTGAGCCAACACTGTTGAGAACATAAACAAAACTGAATGGGAGTGAGTATGATGTAGAGCTTGTGTCCTTGAAAGATAATTTAAGCTCTCTTGGCTCTGGTTAAGTTTTAAACATTTCTGGTGGGATGGGGGAGACAAACAGCTGCAACACAAATGATAAGGGCTGGAGTCTGATTAATATTGGTGTTTTGAAGGAAGAGTTTTCACAGCCCATCTGGAAGTGATTTATCCCCACTTGGAGATACCACCAAACACAGAGCCATTCCAGAAATGAGCAGCCCCCAAAACAATAGTCTTCAAACTGGACTGAAGAGAGGGGCAAGCACTAAGGTATTCTGAAATAATCACTCCAGTCAGCAGGTGAATAACAAGAAATGCCAATTAATAAATAATACCAGGAACTGCAATTCTGATGGTATTCTTAAATAACAATAAAAGGGCATTAAACAGAAGTAAACAGCATCTGAGTGCTAGGCAGAAAGTTTGGAACACTCCAGAACATTGCAGAGCACCTTTCAGTCCCAAGGTAGATCATGGGTTTGAACACATGAAGAAATTACTGCTGGGTAACAAATTACCAGGTGTCTGCTGATCCATGGTGACTGTCCCTGCTGATTCGCATAGTGGCATGTGTGGGATCATTTGAGATCTCTGCATCCTTTGTGGAAGATGAGAGAGGCCCATGCTAATATGAAAGACCTCACATTGGTCCAGCCTAAGAGCAGTCATGTAGACAGTTCTCTTCTACCAGCTGACTGGTGGCAACTGGTTCTCCTGTGGTTTCCTGTTTCTGTGGCTGAGCCTGGATGAGTGTGTCATTGCCTGTATTTTGGCCATATAGGCTCTTCTTATGGTGATGCAATTCTTTCCTCCCTCCTCAGGTAACCAAGTTCCTGAGCCTCGTGTTGCTTCCCAACAACAGGACTGTTTCTGTACAGAGGGTAAAGGGATAAGCAGACCGTCCTGTGGTGAAAAATGATTTGGGGACCTTCTGATAAATGACCATTGTGGTTTTGACATTACTATGACATTCTTCTAAAATGTATGTCCCATGTGGCCACTGGTTTGCCTTCTATCTAAAACTCAACTTGGTCTGTAGGTTCTGAGCCCATCTCTTTATTAGAAACAAGGTGGTGAAGAACATTTGTTAGAAAAATGAGAACTGCACAAAACTAACATGAATTTAGATTTCATTACAAACATGGAACCTGGCAAAGATTAATTGAAACATTTGCCAAGGGCCAATCTAAAGTTTGATTAAATTAAAGGGTGACTTTAAACTGACTTTAATGGTCTTGGGGTCAGGTTGTAAGGCAAATTGGACAAGTTGCAAGGTCCCTAGGTAAATGGATTTTTTAAAATCAAAATCATGCCACACTATTAGTTTAAATGACATTTCAGTTGTCAGATGTAGAAATCACTTGGTACCAGTTCAGTAGGAGCTGGATCAGCTCCTGGAGACCATGGAGTCCATGCCTGGCTCCTTGGGCATTACATTCCTCAGGTGGAAAATGCCTGTTTCTCTGGCAAGGGGCTAAGGGAGAAGCCAGGCACCAGATACTGCTGGCTCTGAGAGCCCCAGACCACACCTAGGGTGACCCATGGTGGCAGGACTCTCAAGAGATGGCCCTCACCAGTGGAGCCCTCCATCGCAGAAGGCAGCCTGTAGACCTGCAGGGCATAAGGCAAAGCTGGTCATCTTTTCTCTTGTGTATCTGCTTGAGGGAATGGGTGGGTGGGTTGTTTATCTTGTGGGGAGGAGCCTTTTCCTTGTAACTCTTGGGAAAAACGGAACTGCATTGTGTATGTTTACTGAAAGTCCGATGTGTTCCCTGAGACATGAAGATAGGGCACATCCTTATAAATCAGGGTGGAGAAAAAATAAATATAGAAAGAAATGTGCTGGGAGAGCTGCAGAGACAGTGTGTGTGTGTGTGTGTGTGTGTGTGCGCGCGCGTGTTCAGCCAGCAAGGGGAATGACACACACGGTTTCAAAGGAAGGTCAGTGCGTAGACCATAAATCTCAGACACTTAGAATTTGCTTCATTTGTCTTCGTTAACTCTTTTTTACAAGAAGTTCAGCAACTATCAGAAAATTCTGAAATTATTATTTATTTATGTGGCCCTGCAGCTGTTCATGGCTAGTGATTTAAAGTCTGATGCAACCAAACACAGGATGACCATCCTGATCCTGCCCGTGAGAGACCTACCCTTAGTAGGGCTGCCAGTGCCTGCAGCAGTTGTGTAAGGGTGAGGGTGTCCAGGCGAACAGTACAGGCACATGTAATATGACTGCCCAGGGGCAGTGCTGGTGGGAGCGTTCCCTTTGCCTGGGCACAGCCAGGCAGTGGTGGCGAGCAGAAAAGAAGAGCCTTCTGGGAGGGAGCAGACTTTTGCCATGGGTTACACCCACCCCCAGGCCTCCACTTTTGGGTGCTTTGGGGGGAACAGACTTCTGCTTCTTACATCTGCTGCTGGTCTAGATTTGCTGCTTTGACTCTTCCAGTTAGCTTTGGGCCCGTGAGGTTTTGCTGAGCGACAGACATGGTTCATGACTCAAGTTCTCCAAAACTCTTTTGCTCAGAGAAGAGGGGGAGGGGAGAGTTTTCTCTAATTGATCACAATTAATGTAATTAGTACTTTGCAGTTTTTCCTATCCATGTCTTTTACCTTCAAGACCTTCATTCATCTTAAAACCTATTGCCATTCTTAATTACTTTCAGTGAGCCCACAGCAAAGAACAGATACGTCATTCTCTTCTGTGATCAGCTGCATGAAAATAGTAGAAAGAGACAAACTGGCCAGACTGAACATTTAGTCAAATTCCAGCTCTGCCATTAACTTTCATGGCGGCCGTGGCAAGTAATTTCACTTTGCTCTGGGCTGGTTCATTCATATAGAAAATGGAAATAGCAGACTGATCCATATTGAAGGTCTAATCCAACCCCAACCGAGATAACAGAAGCTTGGCTTTGCTTAGCTTTGCTTGGCTTGGTAAGTCTTTCTGGAAATGTAAGCCTTATTGTTTTGAAAAATCCCTGTTAATCACACAGGGAAAAGCTATTGTGTTGTTTAAATAAGCAAACTAAACTGAGGAAAATAACTACAGCCTCCTCGACAATTCAGAAGCAAGTTCTGCAGGCCCATGTTTATAACACACAGAGCATCCTGATCTCAGCATGCTTTCCACCACTGCCTCCGTTTCCACCAGATCACCAGACTGCTTCCTTCAGAAAGTCCGGGTACACCAGAGGTCACAGAGGACCTTGATTTATAAGAAGTTTATTTCGCAGTCCAAGAGCTCCTTCCCAAGCTGTTGGACACTTCATGTCAGCCCTTGCTTGCTAACTAGGAGGATTAATGACCATTTTCCAATTCCATCTTCGGCTACCAACCACTGACTGTCATGCTTGACTGCCTCCTTTTCCAAGACCAAGGGGCTAGAGACATCTAATGGTAACTGCATGCATAGCAGAGCATCTTCTCCCACTGTAGCTGCCTGTCCTGTAAGATACGGGTTCCAATATTTAACTCCTACGGTACCTCAGAAGTGCATGTGTGCAAGCCCAGTAAAACGACAATAGCCATGTGGGCGTATGACATCATGGCATCCTACCAGAAGGAAAAATAAGTGATGTAGATGACTCCAGGGCAGAAAATGGACAATGGTCAGTGAACGCATTCAAAATTTGTTCAGGTGCCTGCATGTTGTTGGGCTCCATCTTGTCTCTTTCCTCCTCTTCCTTGAAGGGTGGAAGAAGGATTTAAGAGAAGAGAGGTGCATGAATGCATTACTATAGTATTCTTGATGGTATCCTCACACTGGAAAAACAGCACAGTGAAAAAAATGTATGGTCTTCCATGGAAGGGAAGGGGAATAAAAGAACAAATCCCTGGAGATTAAGGAAGGGAAAATAGACTAGGTTGAATGGACAAATGCCCTTTGTTCTGCCTTCAGGGTGCCCTGTGCCCTGAGTGAAATGGGCGTTTGACATAAAAGCTGCAAATTCCTGAGTGTATGCTCAGAACATGTAATATTTCCTAACCGTCTTTGCTGAATGGGGAGAAATAGGTGCTGTTGAGCAATTCAGATAAAATGTACAATAAGAAGCACCTCCATGAAGGTGCTCAGTAGCTGGGTATTTTACTGCCCTGCCTGGGAGGATCCCTTAGGAATGACACAGTTGATGGCTCAGGCACTATGAGAGATTCAACGCAGGATTTAGAGGAGAGCCTTTGCCTGGCAAAGCCTGTAATTTATATACTGGCATGATATGTATGTCCAGAAGCCTCATTTTTGTGCAGAAAGACCCCAAACAACTTCAAAACAGGCTAGATAAAGAAATGGAGATCATAAAGGGACATGATTCTGAAGTCCTGAAGGCCCTTACCTTTTACAAAGAAATCCCCTTATTTGTATAGACTGAAGTCCTGATGTGCAGCGAGCGTGTGAAATGCCTGGGGATTTCCAGGCATGCTTCAAGTGCTCAACTCTCCTCTGGAGGTGGCCCCCAGCTAGCAGAGATGGGACAGGAGGTGGAACTGGGCACTGCAGAGTCTGGGCTTGATCACAACACTGGCCCCTTTTGCTGCAACATTCCCGTTCATAAAACCAAAACAGCAGTACCCCATGTAGTCCCCAAGGGTGCTGTGAGAGTCACCACGGTCATTGACAGGTGAGCTGTGGAGAATCTCGCTCAACACTGGAAACTAGTCCTGTCTGTCCCTTCCCCTCCCAGGGTTGCTCTCATCTCAGAGGCTTCAACGTGGGCACAGACGACTCCTTCCATTAAAGAGCCAAAGGCTTAACTGATTGCCACAGTGGAAAGCCGTGGGTGGTACTTTGTCAACCACTGCAGCAGGAGTCACCGAGGATTGCCTGTCAGCCTCCCAAGTAATTAGTGTCCTAGGGCACTGTATCACATACAGCTGAAAGGTGGAGGAGCAAAGTCCAGGAGCAGCTCTACAGTAGGCTACAAGTGAAAAAAACCCAACCCCCAAACTACCCTAAACCCTGAAGTTTTTAAACTACAACTAGGGTCACCATAACCCCAGTCTGGCAGAAGCATCTGGCCATGCCTTCCAGCTTGCAAAGGGTGGCCAAGGGGGTTCCCAGGGAGCAGAGTGGGAGAGAAGCCTCCTTGCTTGCCAGGTCACCCTCAGCCCTGCCCCACCAGCTGTGCCCCTGTGCAGTGATGCTCTGTCCTTATGTGTCGAGTGGTGCTTGCTGAGAACACATTTGAGCATTTGTTGAACTAGAGGAAGAAAAGGACTTTATAGGTCAGTAATTAAAACACTTGTTGGTCCAAGTGTTGGAGAACTCAAGCATCAACTCAGTACTCCGTACGCTACTGTGGATAGTGCTCATGGGGTTTGAATCTGGGGACAGTCAGACATATGGCTTTCTGCAGTGCAGATGGTCAGACTAAGGTGAAGTGAGTAGGACAGTTTTTCCTCTGTAGTTTTATGAGCAGTGTCTCAACTAATGTTTAAGACTTGCGATCTAGTCTTTTATTTCTAACCCCCATTCTCATGAAAAACACCCCAAAATAATTTTTTATTCTCTAAAAATGATCAGGTCAATCTTGAACATTTTTCCTTCAGTTTTTGAGCTCTGACACCACACTGAAAAAGTGATTTTTGTTGCAAGCTGAGTCCCACATTTTCCTGCTAAGAGGTGTGCACTGTGCTTCAATACTAAGCTGCCAAATTCCAGGGGACCCTACCACCCTCTGCTTACCGCCCATTGATTTTGAAGCTGAGAACTGCTGTATGAAACTGGTGTGCTGACTGGGTGTTAGCTTGGGTCTACAGGCACTTCAAGGGTAAAATGACCTAATGTGACAATACGTGAGAACTCAGCATTCAGGGTATTACCATTCTTGACTAGTTTCTAGTGCCACGAAACTGGCCTTCTGTTGATCACAGCCCAGGAGAAGGCTGACATGGTATCTCAATGCACACACAACTACCTAATCTGTAGCTTGCAGTAGACTTGATGACCATAAAGAAGATTTCAGAAAGAAAAAACAAGGCAATGTCTATGAAAATGACAGATAATAGCTGATTCAACCAGGCTTCATTAGTTGAGAAAGATGGCTAGCCATGGGATGAAAAGAGGCTCTGATATTTTCTTCAGCTGGAGTCCTTTTGATCTTAAGCATGTCTTGAGATTTTGGGTTGCTTTCCTAATATTAAAATTATTTTAAAAAATCCTTTATAGAAACAGGCTGCCCCAGTCTGTGCCCTACTTCCTGCACCTGGACACCGGACAAAGATGTTACAGCTTTCAGGAAACAGCACATTTGTCAGCACGCAGACCCCAGCTGAACAAAGGGCTGGATTCATGAATGCAATATCAGCCATGGAAATGTTCCACCCCTGCCCCTCCCCAGCTTCTGACTCAATCTGTTGAAACAAAAAATGAATTGTCATTGGATTTTGCAGCCTTTGAGGTTCCTCAGCAAATCGATACATCTTGGACATGTTGATGGCCCCTTATGTGAGTGAACTGCACAAGAACTGCAAGAATTTGAGCTTAGCTTGTGAGACACTTTCTTCGGGTTTGGTTCTAATAAGGAGAAGTAATGCAAAACTGCTACCAAAGAAGAGATGAGAGGCAGTTTCTGCAGCAAGGAAAGGTAAGTATGCAGTGAACTAGTCAGATCTGACTTCGCTCCTACACAGCAGCACCACTTTGGAATTTCCCTCGCCCTGGAGAAGCTGGGTACCCTTTTGACAGGAACTTGTGTTCGTTAACGGTGTTTGCTCTACCTGACATGACATTTAAAAGCCCTAGACCTGTACCACATTTATTCAATGTTGTCAGATTCAGCAAAACATTTAAGCAGTTATTCAGCTTGAAGCACCTAAGTAGTCCCACTGTCAACAACAGGACCTCTCAAATGCTTAAATTTATGCACATGTTGAAGTACCTTGCTGAATCAGGTCTTCAAACCCTAATAGCCTGCTGA
>NW_010130213.1:8918-34071 GCF_000699245.1 Pterocles gutturalis
CTTTACCCCCAGAGCATTACAAACACCCTGGCATGAAATGTACAAAACTAATTTTAGTTAATTGGATAAAATTGTATATGTACACTCAGTGACCTCTGAGAGTTTTGAAAACTAATTATGCTGATGTCACTTTGCATACCTATTTCTATGATTAGGCACATCCACCTATAGGAAATGTAGCACTGTCATCTGATATGCTTTGTGATCTGTCCTAAAGGCTGGCACATCTCCAGTGCTGGGTGGGTTTCCTCCACAGTTGTCACACAGTGCAGTGTAGCTACCTGTGATAACTGATGAGCAGGCAGACGTCTTTTACACTGCCATTTTTAATGTGTTTCACTACATACCCCTTTCAAAGACTAATAATTTCCGCCAGGCAAGAATACTGTCAGCCTGGCATCAGATAAGTTCTCAGGCAGAGATCTGTACCCTGCATTGCCTATTTCATCTAATAAAGACTTTTCTATCTCTGGTCTACTGCTTATAATTTAGCCTTCATAAATTGACTTGCCAACACAGTCAGTTGGATAGAAAAAAAGTAAATGCTGACGTATCTTCAGACTCCTTCTAGCTGACATAAAATACCCATTGTCAAAATAGGGTAAGTAGAGGGGAAAACATTTTGGCAATTAGAAACTGAATTTCAGTTTACCATCCTCCTGCCCTTCCACTACTGTGACAAGAAGTAATACTTTGATCATTCATATGCTGATGTAAGATAACATTTTGAGGCTGGGACTGAAATGAAGTTTGAGATTAACAATTTTTTTTTCCAGGATGGGAGCAACTGCTCAACCTACCTAACCAAAAACTTTAAACTAAAACAGGTCTGTGAACAGCACAGGTAGCATCAGAAGTACCATCATCTGTTTCCTCACATGTAAGGACAGCTTTTCAAAGGAGCTTATTCCCCCTCCCCTTTGCTCCTTTCTTCAACTAAGTTGGTGCCACATGGCTTGGTCCCTACTCTTGATGGAGCCACTGCAGCAGCAACGGCTGTGCACGAAGGCTGCCCATGCACAGCAGGCAAAGTAAAATGGTCCCCAGATGTTTGAAGAGTATGCAGTGAACATTCCCCCTTGCAGACAACATCAGCAGCAGATATTGGGAGGTAACTGGGCACATCTGAAACTCCCCTGCATCTGCTGCACAGCTGGGTGCAGGCAGGGAGGGCAGGAGCAGACCTCTCATCCGCGCATTTGGCAGCCTGGTGCCCACATGCAGTTTGCATTTTCCATGTTGCCTTAGTTCAAAGGAGCATTAATAGAGGCATAGCTAATGAGATAAAGTGGCCAACTGCTTGCTGTGCTGGCTTAGGGAATGAGCATGGCTTTTACCACTCCAGCTCTCTCAGTGCTGAGCTAAGGGGACATCTGCCTCGGCACACACAGCCCCATGGAGAGGGCTGGTCCCCTTCTGCCCATTGTGCTCACCTGCCAGTGCACCTGAGGCAAGCGGTGCTTTCCCTCTGTCAGACCATTATGTACCACAGTCCAAATCCTACAGACACTTAGGTGCACGCAGGAGTCCCCACAGAGGAAAGCCAGCAGGGTCCTGGAAATGAAGGTGTTTGTGGACATGTCTGCATGACCAGGACTCAGAGTTCTTGTAATTTGGGAAAAATAAGCACCAGCTCCTAGCTGTGCAGTAAAAGTGCACTATAACCTAATCCTGCTATGTATTAAGCATGCTTTGATAATTGCCTCTAAAATTAAGTTTAATAACAACTAAAATGTTTCAAGAGTTTCCTTGGCACCAGAGTTTATAAAAGGTGCTACCTAGGCACGATGGAAAAGAAAAGAACATTACACCATCAAACTTCTGGGAGAAATAACAGCTTGTATTTGTTAATTTTGGACAAAGTCTAAATTAATCTGTTGGCACAGTTTTAAACTATAGTCCTGTAATGTACCTCCTCATATATTTATGGAAGCGATGAGAAAATTAGCTAAAAAACAGTAATTCCCCTTTTGGATCCTAATGAATCTTTTGCGTCTCGTGTATTTAGTTTAATGAAAAAATAAAGTTAGCACAGCCACATTGCAGTCCCAGTAACAATATCCTGTGTTGGGCTAATGAACAAATCACATCAGGGGCAGGTAGCCTGCCTCCATGGCAGGAAGGAACCAGCAGCCGCTCAATAGCCTCAACAATGCACAGCTCTTCCCAGCTTCTCCCCATTTAGGATAAACCAAACATACAAACAAGATGGAGCTGGGTCCTGAGGACCTCCCTTCATGGCCTGAGGGATGCCATGGGCCAGGGATCATGCCTACATCACCAGGACAGATGTGCAGGCTGGTACCTTGGAGGCCAATACACCTGCTGTGGCCACATCCTTAACTCTTGCCACACTGGAAAGCCAAAGACTGAATAAAGACCATTTTACAGAAGTTTGTAGCCACGACAAAACAGCTGTTAACCCTAAAATTTGAGGGGTTAAACTGTAGCTGGGTTGGAATTTCTTCAGCACATAATGCAGGCAGGAGGGAAAGTAGAGATGTTCAGATGAAATTAAATAAATACTTTTTGTTTCTTAATCATAGCATGTTCACCAGGTATTTGACAACTGGATTGAGCCTTTAAAGTCATAACATGTTACCTGAAGATGTGGCTTGATTACAGCCTGGACATGAATGTATAACACCAGCTTTCAAGGGACCAATTAGATTCAGTATTTCATGTAGCTGTTCCATGAAGAGCGAAATTATGCCAGTGTGTATTGTATACTGATCATTTTGGTTTTTTGAAGCTAATTCTTAGTCCGATGACAGTAGCTTTCAGAGGTAAGAATGCTTTCTGCAGAGACTGTCCCCCATCTTGGGGTATGGCTAAAATCCCAAAAGCTGTACAGACTTAGCTATAAATTCAAACATCCAAAGATGGTGAAAGATTTTATTCAGACTTCTCTGAGACAGAAAAGGAGGGGGTAATGGAAATTCTTGTATCATCCCAACTGCAGGCATTTTGACCGAGAGCACCCTCTTATTTACTGTCTATACAGCTGTAATTAAATCACTCCAGCTTGCATACCCCAAGTCTGGATAAAAATTTGCAGTGAAAGAGATGAGATAACACCACATGAAAGTAGTCAATACAAACACCGAGATGCAGTGGCAAGAGAGTTTATTTTCTTCCAGAGAATTCAAGAGGAAAACAGGACACAAGGCATGCCACACTGTGCTGCACCAGCGCTGCCAGCATGGAACCAGCTGCACCTTACGGCCACCCACAGCAACGCTATCTAGAGAATCATGGTGCTACTGCTCTGTCCCACCAGCCACATCTACTGGTTAATAAAACAGAAGCCCAATCCCATCCGTGACCAAAACTTGAGAAAATAGTTTGGAAAAGGTCCATTCTCCCAAGGAATCTAGAAATCTTTCTCGCCAAGTGCCCCAAAGGAACTAAGCTCAATTTAATTGAAAAAAGCCACCCCACAATGGCAGGAAATCAGCAAACTCAAACTGATCAGAAACAGTTACAGAAATTGAAAAAAAAAAAGTGAATCTAAACCTCAGAGCAGGGCTTTTTTTCCCTGTTCAAGGCATGGGGGCAGAGAATGTTGTTGCTACCACCATCCCTAAAAAGGCACCAAACATGATGCCTCAGCATGTGGGAGAACAGAGTGAAGAGGTGATGCAGATGTTCAGAGACGGGGGAGCATCCTTGGGGATACAGAGTTTGGCTAGCAGTGAAATTGTCTCTGTGGGTCAAGGGCAAGGGGAAGATGAGAGGAGTTAGCCAGGGAAAGGATCTGACTCAGTATATTGACACATTTTGCCTTGCTTGAGGCTTACCAGTGTTTGGTGAATATGTTGAACTCTGGCCTCCCACCCCATCCTGTGCAGTTCCATGATGTCGGGTACCACACAATCCTTCACATGTCCTGCTACTGCTTTGCAACAAACCCATCAATATACTTAGGCAAGGGGAAAAGCCCCTCAACTCAATCTGTGATAATTATGGAAAGAGTAGATGCTCCCCACCATTATCGCATCCTTGAAGCCCCACTTGGGGAGTTCCTCCCTAGGCATTCATGTTTCCCTTAAATTGTTAGGGGCTGACTCTTTCAACACAAGGAGAAACACCATATAGACAAGCTACTGCATAATGTATAAGACATAGGATATAGCAAGGTTATGAAGCACAGGTGTATGAGAAAAAAGAAAATATCTGCAGCACATGGCCTCCAGGGTAAAGGTAGCCCTACCAATCTCACTTTACAAGTTGGCATCTTAACTGTACTGTCTGACCCCTATTAGAGCTGGACATACCTCTGAATCCCAGGTAGCGCTGGCCTACATAATTTCAGATGCTTGATCCTGCTGCTCCTGAGCAAAACTCCCATTCAACTGCACGGGCATTTTGCCTGATTCACAGCCGCATGGTTGGACCTTTTGGAGGTCAGGTTGAGAAACAGTGGGGGAGAAAGCAAGGGTAGTGCTCTGTACCTGCTAACGCACCACATCGTCTCAGTTCTACAGCCTGGCAAAGCTTAATATCTCCTTTGTCAAAGTGACTGTCAAATCTCCATGATAGATCATATAATTATTAATTCTGTTCTCAGGTGATATGAACAATTTGGAAGTTTTCTGAATGCAAGGTAGTAAGATAGCACTTCACAAATCTCCGTGATAGATCATATAATTATTCTGTTCTCAGGTGATATGAACAATTTGGAAGTTTTCTGAATGCAAGGTAGTAAGATAGCACTTCAGGGAAAAAAGCAAAAAAAACCCCTAAATTTCCAGTTCACTAAAACTTCAGAGGTAGACAATAAAAGTTACAGCAGAAAGATACTGTACAGTCCAAAAGATTCCTCACTGCAAGTGAGATAATGGCCTGTTTTACAGAGACCAAATACAAACTGACCCAGACAAAGCCTAATTAAAAAGTGTTGCAGCTGTTTGTAACCTCTGTAACTAGTTTGGCTTGTAATTGTTGGAGTTTAAACTGCAAATAGTTTAATTTCTTTGTACAAAAAGCTCCCCCCTTTTCAGAGGTTCAGCTTTCTGGATGATATTATCTGTGCTCAGAAGATAAGTGATTTTAGGGAGCTGTCTAGAGCAATGTCACTCAAATGACTTTCTACTCATTGGCTATTCTCCAGCTAAACCGAAAAGCACGACACTTTTCTCACTGCATTAAAAGTGGTCTAATGACCTGTTTCCAACCTGGTTTCTGAAGGCTGGGGTGAACTTTAGCAGAAATTTGTCACTAAGGCGTAGGACTAGTCATATGCTGCAGTTTGGGAGGTGGTGAGAATTCAGAGATATGTGACAGGAAGAAATCCCCTGTCGAGCATGTTCGCTGAGGATCACTGTCTACCCTTTCTATGGCAAAACCAGAAAAGCGATTAAGGGAAGGAAAAAAACCTCCTCTGTGAACTTGCATGCAGACACTTTCACATGAGCCCTTGTAAGGATTGTGTTTTCCACCAACCTTCTGACAAATGAGTGATATCTCTTGTGCAGATGCTGGTGAAAAACAACTTATAGGCAAATCTTAGGGTTTTCTCTGAATGAATGTTCACAAATAGTGTTTTGGAGAGGTCTTAGCTGGAACAAAATCTATCTAGTCAGAATTTCCAACACAGCTAGGGACACTAGCCTAAACCAGCAGATGAGTTGGAAAAAACACACCCTACGTACAGAAATGTCATGGGGACCTTCCATGACCCTCCCAGTGATAACATAGCAGAAATAACTAACCACTTAAACCCATAAACTTCCGTACTGGGAATTCTCTGTCTCTCCTTGAGCTCTTCCTTAAAAGCGTGTGCAGAGGATATTGCAGCTCTAATGCATTCATTGATCAGACAGGATGTATCCACTTAATACTGCAGTGTGGGCTTTCCATTTGTTTACTCTTTCCTACGTTTCAGTGGCATTTTCATTTTAAGCAAATTTCAGCATAATCACCGTATTTGCTTAAACCTGCGCATGTGCAACAAAGCCGTTCCTAGCCCATCTGCTCTGGCAGCCTCTGTCATGTAAAATGGAGACCCATCCGTCTGAGGTGTTGGAGGCAGAAGGAGGGATCCCCCTGTCACACGTGCAACCGAGGACAGAGGGGCAGAGGCACTGGGGAATTGTTATCACCAGACACTAGGAGGCACATGATTCGGAGCTGAGGTTTTACACTCCTCACACATGCATATGTATTTTACCTCATTATTGGCTTCAGCTGTATTTATTGTTCCCCATTTGTGTCCCGATGCTATTTTTCTAGGCAGCCTCGGTGGGAGAGACTTGTGTGCAGAGCAATATTTGCATTTCTGCAAGCCTTTACGGTTATACATATTGTTAATACGCACATAAACAGGATGCCATTCATATTTAAACAGTGCTTTTGGAGTCGGATGGCATCACAGCTGAGGGAATGGAAACGTTCTGATTTGTATCGCTTATTTCAGTGGAGGTTGCTTCCTTCACATGTTCTGACTTCTACACAGCCACTATAATAAGGTAGTTATATTCACATAGGATGAGACACTAGCATTTAATAACTCCCACTTCCTCCCCCAAAAGCCTAATAAGCTTGCTTTGCCAGTTGATCTTTACAGTCACTTGGCCCTCCGTTTTTTCCAGACTACTGTGCTTCCTTTAATCTTCAGTTCTTTCTCATTTTAATTTGCATATATCCAAGGCCCTAAAGAAAAACAGCTCTGCATTAAAAGGCTATTACAGAAATATATGCTATTTAAGTAACAATAGAACATGTTTTTCATTGGGAGGGAAAAAAAAGGAGGATATTTTAGTTCCAAATATGATTTAAAAGGATGTCACACGATGTTCAGTGTACTTTGGCTCACAGAATTTGTCCTGCAGTTTGTTGCGGCTTCTGCTTTACTCAGTTCACCTCTTTTGCAGAAACAGGACAGCAACATCACTCTGTGTGTGTGTGTGTGTGTTCAGACATGTCACCTTCCTCTTCGTCTGAGGCTTTCCCCAAGTGCAGAGGACCTGATGCTTCACTGCATTGCACCCTCGACTGCCATTTGCTCTTGCTAAGGGGGTGTAAAGCAGCGCTGCTGGCACTGGGCAGCATTTCACACTGCTTTCAGCAGGCTGCAGGGAGCCCAGCTCAGCAGGGCTCATCCAGGCATCAGTTCCAAAAGCTTTTCATTCCTAGAAATCACAGCTGTGTCAGGCAGGATGCTTCTCTGTTGCCTTTACGAGACAGAGTGCCAAGAGGGTATGCATTTGCAAAAACATATGGTGAAAAAATTTTCGTTACACTAACTCCCCCTTCCCAACCTAAATGGGTGCTTATGTGCATGCCTGGGGGCCTGCCTCACCACCCCCAAAAGGTTTAATGGCCAGGACTGAGGCAGTTGTTGTCCCAGCTGCCTGCCGTGGCCTTCTGTTGGCAGTCACCGTCACTTAGGGGAACTCGCTGAGTGGGCTGAGCGTCGTCTCCAAAACTTTCTCAAGGCACAGTCCTGCAGTTGGATTAAACCAACCTAAGATCATGTTCACTCCCAAATGGATGATTCTGTCTTTCTCCAGCCTGGTTGTGTGTTCCCAGTGCCGGCCCCCTGGCTCTGCCAGCGCTGCTGACCCTGCAACCGCACAGGGAGCGGGAGCCGGGGGCTGATGGAGCTGAAATCTCACTTGGCAAAAGGAGAAAAAGATCCTTTTTCACCAGCTCAGCAAGGTGACCTGTCCCACTCTGCGATGAGGTGGCAGGAGCACACAGCTGGGAGAAGTGGGCACTCTCCCTTTCATTAGTCCTTTAGTCATTAGTTCAGCCAGGCTGATGGCAACGTCGTATTTTCAGTTTACAGCTCGAGCAGTAATTTAAGCTTCTGTCATTTTTTGGTTTGCCCTAGCACCCGGGGCTGGCAGCGCTGCAGCTGCAGAGACTTGCCAGTGTCTTTGCTAAGGGACAAGGCACTGCACCAGAGAGAGAGAAGGGCAGGGGATGGCAGCAGTATTGGCACCTGTTGCAAATCCATCCTCTCGCGTCTTTCTTTGGGAGGGCTATTTTTAACTGGACCATCTCAGTGACCCAAGATGTCAAAGTGCAGCTTCACAAACAGTCGTGTCAGTGCAAACAAGCTGGAAGCAAGTTGTGTGGGTGTGGGGACAGGGGAGTCCCTTTAAGCCAGCCTCACCACTGGAGCCACCGTGCTGTGAGGGCCACCACCGATAACATGGGGGCTCTGAGGAGGTTCAGGAGGGAAGAGGTTTCCCTCGTGCATGTGGATGTACAAACGTGGTGCTACCCATTTCCTCCAAGACTCAAGCTGGCTTTCAAGGCAGGAGCTTTGCCTTTGCCTAGGCTCTGTGAAGGACTGAGCAGGACATACGAAAAATCTTTTCCCTAGTGACAGAAGAACTAATGCTCTAAGAGGAAGGACAGTCCGGACAGTCTGGCTGTATTTTCAGTACACTTTTTTTTTGCTAGTGAGTGAAGAAGTGACTGCTTTATAGGTGTGAAAATAAGAGGCGAGGGACAACAAACTATTGTTTCTGTCTCTGTATTTCAGAAAGCAGTAGAGAAACCAGGTGGTTTTTGAATGTAGGACAAAAGGTCCTCCAAGCAGAAATGCACAGGGTTGTGTCTTTTCAGTGTTATTCTCATGAGGGAACAGAGAAGATTAAAAAAAAACCCACCCTAAAACCCCAGTGATATATTTACTAATTTTGTCTGTGACATAGCAGAAACAACTACTTTCTCCACCTTTATCCAAGGATTGCCACAGCCCATTTTACCAGGTTCCCAGGGCAGACTCACAGATAACCGCACTTCATCATTCCACCAGGAAGCTCATTCAGACTGAAAGTTGGACTATTGGTTTTTAATTTTAACACAGTTTTTCATTTTGATAGCTCTTCTACTTGACATGGAATTGCTACAGTGCAAATTGAATACAATAAAATTGCTAATCAGCCCATTAGAATATGTTGATGGTATAACATCTATTAGTTGTTGAATAATGTCTTCCTCCAATGTATTTTGAATTAAGTCTGCATGATAATAAAATTAATCCAGATAAGTGTACCTACCCATAAACACAGTGTGTACACACATGTGCAGCCTTCTCTTGGAAATCCATGTAACTTTTTAACATAGTGACAATTCCATACGAATACCAGTGGAAGAAAACATCTCTTCAAGTAGTGAAATAAGCAACTAAATGCAAAGAAATTTTCTGTGAGGTAAGGCAGGCTACAGCTGTTTGCTCTGATCATGTGTCTTTCCTGAGAACACTAAACCTATTACAGGCTCCAATCTCACATTGTAGCGAATTTTTATTTCAAGCGCCTCTTATCACAAGGGTAACTTCCACATTTTACTTCCCCAACAGTTCAACCAGATCACCCTCCTGCATTGACATCTTCTTATTCCATTTTTTCCTGCTTTTTTCCAAGCTCTTGCCTGACAATTTCTTAGGTACTTATTCTGATACACAGAGGCTACAAATTTTCTCAGCACCCCAAGAAAAAGAACCCTTAGCCTGTTTCTTTTATTTTCTCTATCCCAGTGCAAGTCTTCCCTTGCTCTACTATTGAAAAGACCTACAACACAAACTTCTTTTCTTGGCTGCCCCTTCTTGGGGAAAGATAATTTCCTGTACAGGCAATTTCCCCTGTCAGTATCCTCTGGTGTTACATGCCGTGTGGCTGAAAGCTGCCACGCCAAGAATGCCTTTGTCTGAAGCTGAAAATAGATAGAAAGTAGCAGAGAATCCAGAATTTCTCCTATTTGTTTAATATGCTCTGTTAAAAGCTCCTAATAGTTATAAATCAAGAACTGTCAAAGTTGTTGAGGGGAAATTTATCCGTCCACATATACAGGTTCTTTATATCCAGCAGAATCAACCTTTATAGTAATCTTCTAAAAGAAACAAAGGGGTCCTCTTGTAAAGCTCTGTAATTTGGGGGAGTTAATTCTCTGATAGGAATCTTGGGATTTAAAATAGGTCAAAATCCAGACTCACCCAGTAAATGTAATATTATAGAAACTTTCTTATAAAGTGGCACAGCCCATTATGACAGCAACTATGGTCAAAATCTTACTGACCATGTGATTTTCATATATTGGAAATGATAGTCCAGGAGGATTTGTAACCTTGGGCATTTGAGAAGAATGTCACTAGGCATCTCTGCATCTTTATGCATCTAAACACCTGCAAGGATCAGGCTCTCAATGCACCTAAAGTTCATACAAGACAGCATCTGTATCACTTATGGTATGGGTTTGAGAGTAATCTACTTGCAAGAAATGTTAGGACTCTACCATAGGCAGATAAGAAAAGGAACAATGCGGTTGAAATGGGCAAAGATGATTCAGTTAAATGTGAGGAGAGTTGCTTTGTATTCCCAGTCAGTTTAACGATCCTTTCATCTTTCAAGGAAATTATAACTGTGATTCACTGGGACAAAGTTAGCAACTTCTCTTTTTATCTAAGTCCTATTATTGGTGCTTGTCAGAGCCATTCAAGGACCTCCTGGGAATCAAAATGGACAATTGCATCCTCCTCTCTCTGCCAGCAAGAAGCTGGGTATCACTAACAATGCTTAAATTAATAGCGAATTTTGGAGGGAGTAAATGTACCCCTGCAGGAAAGCACGGATGAAGATACAGGATATACATTTCAGTTCAAAGCCCTGCCTGTGAGTGGAGGTCTGTGACATTTTGCCATTCAAAATTAGATATTCATAAGTTCACTGCAGCAAGGTGCACATTATTGTTTTGGTCTATGGAATCAATAGACGTGAGGGAGGGGGTGGAAGGTGGTTTTTTGAAAAAGGGACTGTTTTTCACAGTGGAAAGAAATCCATAATGTGTAATAAGTGGCTGTAGGTGGTTCCCTGCCCTTGCTCTTTTTTGTGCAATATAGGTGTCAGGGCTCTGAAAGGAACTGGAACACAGGGTGAGGTCTTTCATCAAACTTGTATTGCTGTGGATAACATAGCATCCAAATGTTGCCAGATTATGTGAGCAGAGATGTGTAGAGGCAAAATAGCTTGAGCTTAGTCTAGGTAAGATCAAAGTGGGGCTGGTTAAGTGGAGGGGAAGCCTGGCTTTTGCCCAGCTGCAGCTCACCAAACCTTGGTGTGCAGCCAGGCAGAGGGATTTCATATCTGTGGACGAGAGCCAGCTGATCTTGGAGGCTGCAGTGATTCTGCCTGGCAGTGGACGGGGAGCAGTGAGAAACCACTGCAGGGCTTGCTTCATGGGTGCCACACCACTGAGGCTTAGAGGATGCTGTGCTTTCATGGGAGACAGGAGGAGTGGGAGACGTACAACCTGACAGCCCCTTTTCAGGGGCTCAGGGGGCTGAATTGTCCCAAGGACTGGGGCATTTACAGGGCTTTTCCTGTAAATTGACATGTATGTCAGACTGAGTGCTCACCTCCAGGCTGAACTCTGATCCAGAATAAACAACCAAAATTTCCGAAGTTGTGCTGTTGCCACTGCATCCGATAGACACATAAGCACTTACTGCACTGCAAATGACTTCTGTTACACGGTCCCCCACTGCAATGGTCCGTCTACTAAATAAACAAAACTCTGGGAACTATAGGTCTTGGGCAAATACCAGGGTTATCCCTGCACCTTTTAGAGAGGATGCACATCCAGTCTGGGGTGGATTCAAACAGAATCCACCACGGCTATGAGACTGAATGCAGCAGCAGCAATATTTAATGCCTTATCTCACTTAAGGCTGGTCAAAGTTGCTATATTCATTCCTTTCTAAAGTGGACCAGCCTGGTATAATGTACTTCTTTGTAATTTGGAGGATATGTAACTGTAATACAGTCTGTCTAGTTTCAAGATCATAAACTGAGATAAAAGAGAGCATTATATAATCTACTCCATCTTCCATCCCTTGCAGCATCTTTCCCTCTTAAGTCCCACTAGTGCCTTGTTGTATATGTTTTAAGTGTCCAAAATGACAGAACTTCTACTCTTCAGAGACTGTCTTGAAACTTAGTGGGACTCTCCCGAGAGAATTTTTTTGTTGTATCTAGTTAGTCTTACATTTTGTCTCCTTAGAATTAACTCCAAGTTCCCGTTTCACCCTAAAAATGTTATTTTTTGACCTTGATTCCTTTCACAAAAACCAGTGAATTTTTATTAGCATCTTCAGAAGCTGAGAGTGACCTCAGCCAGGGTGTGTCTAAGAAGGGAGTGTAGGAGTGTGCATTGCTAAAGTACCTGCCCCATCCCTTCTTGCTGGTCAGGAAACATCTAGCACAGCCTGCTACTGCTGCCAGCAAGCAAGCTGGCTGAACATTAAGAATACCAGTGAAATGGTGGCACATTATGTCAGGTTCTCTTTTAAGTAAACTTACAATGAACACTTTGAACATGGATGTGAATAAAACTGATTGCTAGGCTTCAGAATCTGTAATGGCAGTGATCCATCCAGTTTGTGACTACCTGAGCCACAGTAAACCCCCACCCATCCAGCCCCACTAGTTGGCCACCTCAGTGGCACCAGCAGGAAGTGCCTGCTAGCAAACTGGTGCTTTTCTATTTCCTCCCCATTATCTTTCACTACAGCATCTTGCACCGTGCCAGATTCACTTCTTTCCAGTGGTATTTACATACTTCATAAGCATGTTGGTTGTTTTGTCACCGTCCTAGCTGTCACTGTTGAAATTTACATTTTTCTATTGTCTCCTAAGTCTGTCCCTCCAGTCCCAGTTGAACCAAGCTCAATTTGAGTGACCTTTTATCAGATATTGTTGTAATTATAGCCTTCTCCTCCTGACCCTCTTTTCACACATTTTATTGCAGACTAACAACATTTACCCTTTCTTTAGCAGCTGAATAAACTGATGAGCTCAAAGTGTAAAAGCATAGGGTCTTCTCAGTGTACCTCAGCCAGAGAGGGTCTTGGAGGCAATAAGAAGGATGTAGTGTATGGCTCTGCCCCCTCTCTGAAGAAAAAGCTAATTGAAAACCAGTTATTTTCATGCTGTCAAAGAAACTCAATCAGTAACAGGCAAGAAATTATCCTCTTACATAACAGATCAAATAATAATATGTCATCAAGGTGCTTTTAACTTCATTAAAATTTGTCCCTTGATAAGTGACATTTTAATTATGTGATCAGGTAATAAAATAATACATGCCTGAAAACTTACGTCCAACCCATGCATCATTAATGGTCCTAAATTAACCCTGGATAATAGGGTAGAAGTTAATCTTAGATAGCCAATATTCTAACGGATATTTTTCATGTGCCTGTTCTGGAGTTTTGAACTGACGGTTCAATTCAGCAAAATAACTGACATAGTGACATTAATCTAGTCCATAAAACAAACAATAAAGGTAACAAATACTTTTTAATCTACACTGTCATGGTGCCATAATCCAACAAAATGTCAGGAATTTGAGGATTAGACTTTTATATTGCTTTAGCACAAGTATTTCCCCAAGTGTCTTGGCAATTCATCAAGATCTCTAGCTGGGAGGTGAGTCACATAACGGTGTATGTCTCTCACGAACCGAATAAGACAGTTACTCTCTTGAACTTCATTCCAAACTGGATTAATTTGCCTATACAATTCTGGTTTCTGGCCCAAGACCAGGCAGCTATTTATCTCTTTTTGTTGTTGAAGAAAAGGCACGTTGTTTGCTATTTTTTGAACCACAGGCTTGTGCTGCAGTTTCCCCCTTACCACTGCCCGGAGTACACGTGGTTCCTTGGAAATGGCCCGTGCAGCTCATGCCAAGCGTACCACATGCCTTGAGCAGCATGCTCTGCACCATGGGGAACCTGGAGCACAGCAGCTCCCATGCCAAGCGGCATGCAGGGAGCAGCAATACCTACCCAATAAACCTTTGCTGGGGAGAAAACACTATAAAACCAGGAGAGCTGACTTCTAGGGGAGAGCATAATGCAAAAGGAAGACACTCACTTTGTAGTAAAGATGAAGCTATGGTTGGGGGGGGGGTTGACCCAGAAACAAGGCCTTAAAATCCAGAGCCGAGACCTATAGCAGAGCTGATTAACTCTATGGGAGAGCAAAGCCAGACTGGGGTGTGTGAATGTTTTGCTTGGGGAAAACCACAGCTGCAGCAGTTTCTCTCCTTGTAAGACTAGTGCTTGCCTGACTCTTCTTCCCTCTTTTACTAGTCTGGCACAGGGGGATCTTAAAAAAGAGCGAAACCTGGGTGCTGGTTGGAGAGGGCTTTGTTTCACCTCCACCAAGCCTGCCACATCACTGACTGGACGGCTTTTCAGTCCCAGGGGAGAAAAGGTACAAGGCGTCCTCAGGGAGGTAGCAAACACCATTTCAAGCTTGGGTAACTGGATGAAAGTGGGCCTGGAGAGCATGTTTCAAAACTCCATGCAAATCATAAACTCCAGAGGCATAGCTCCAGAATTCAACCACTGTGTTCTAAACAACACGAGTCTCATCTAATGTATAAATGTCTCTAAAGTATTTATCACTGTAGTATTTGGGTCATGCACATAGATTTTGGGATACAGTGGAATCTGTCCAGAAGAGTTGATCAATTTCCCTTTCATCTACTGCACTGCCCTTTGGCTTCACCATTACATTTAAAATAATGGCAGTTACTCTGTGACCACAAGCATGTAATTCACCAATGCAGTGGCCTGACCTGATTCTGATGCCAGCATTCAGGTAAGATTTACTGGGGTTTAGATTTGCTTTTATGCAGCTCTCCAAACATTTCCCAAAAGTAGAATCTCTGTCTACGTTGCTCCATTCACGTCCTGCTGATCCCAAAGATCAAATTTGGGTATCAGCAACTCCAGGAGTAAAAACAAACTGGGATGACACATGTATACTACTTCACAAATGTCCATGTGCATCTGTCACCTCTTTTATCCTGGAGAATGGGAAGCTATTGGGAAGCTTTGATGTTCTGTGGGGAGACATAGACCTGACAGGGATGGGACTGGCCTATCCCAGTGTGGGGGTTGTTCTCTTTTATGCCTAAAGGGAGTATAAAAACCCCCATATCACTTAGGAACCAGCAGAATCTGCTTTCTTCCAGCTTCTCCAACCCCTCACGTTTCCTCTAATGGCCTGTCTCTGATGCTGGGTATAAACAAATGCAATGTCCAAAAGCTGAAACATACAGAAGTTACCCCCCAAAACGTACTGTTCACCTTCAAATGACAACCCCCAGGTGCAAGAAGACATGGGTAAATTTACGCATTAGAAAGAGGAGTGTCAAAGAGCCTAGGTGCCACTCTCATGGCAGTGTTTCTTCAAAAACAAAGCAAGCAAGCAGTGAGAATCTGAATGGTTCTGAAGCGCAAAGCATATAATAAAACCTGTTATTTATTAATAGTGCTGCTGGAAACTCCCTGGAAACGGCATCTGCCAGCAGTGATATCTGCATGTCAATCTAACTCCCTCTACTTATTCTGTAGCATAAAAAGCTGCACTATTGCTCTTGCTGCTGTGATCCCCTCTCAGGCTGCTCTAATATGTCCCTCCTTTTGGGATAAATCCCCTCCCATGCCATCTGTCTTACACCCCAGTTCCTCGTCAGCCCCTCCGCCGCTTCCCACACACAGCCCAAACCAGAGTCTCCGTAGTGCCCTGCCCAAGCACACAGCAATAAACCCTGTGCTGAGGGAAGTTCTGGAGGTCACCGACACTTCTGTTGGCCCAGATGACCTAAGTGATGTGGCTGAGATAGCGAGGAACACTGATGGAGCGTGTCTGTATCATCCCTGTGGGCTCAGGCTGTGACAAACATCAGAGCCACCATGCGTTGCCTCTCCCCCAGGCAGAGCTTGCCCGGCCAGGGCAGCACGCTCATGGACACTAGCATGGGATGCATCGGGGGGGGAGTCAGGCAATGACAGGGCCTGGTATTTACTTCACACTGTACCCTGTGTTTGCCTCCTGCTTCTTTTGAGGACGCCAACCACCAGTGAGCTAAGGAGACCACTCTGACCTCAGAGGACTGGTAGAAAAATGCTTCATTGCAGAGAGCAGCTGCAGAGAGGTGGCATGTTTGGCAGGATGAAGGAACATGGTACTATCTCCAAAACCATTTGGATGCCCATGCAGCTAAAGCAACCAAGATTATGGGGTAGCATCTTGTCAAAACCCTCACAGGAGGGCAGACAGAGTAACATTTGCCATATTTCCAGCCAGCATCATCTATCTGGTGGCAGGCCAACTTGGCGTCCAGTTTATTCCCTATGCTTGAAGTTTTTTACTAGACAGCCTCTTCTAGGTGCTCTGATCCAGACTCTGGCTTTGGATGCATTTTTCCAAATCAAGTTTCACACTCAGCTCTCCCCAGACATTAACTAGCAACCTGGTGTGGTCCCGCAGCCAATGGGCAGCACAAGGGAAAAGGAGCTTCCATCAGAGCCTGTGGTGATGAGAGATGGATGCTGTGGAAAAAGAACAGGCCTCATGGAAAGCAGGCTCAGGGCATCTCCAATGTACAAAAGCCAGCAGGTAGCTCCCAGCACAATGGATGCAAGCAAGGAATGGAAAGGAGTAGGAGGTACGAGCCTGGGTCAGTGCGACATGACACCAGAGAACAGTTACAACTGCAAATGCTGCCCAGGTTTGGGTATCAGGATCCTGTGGGTGAGGGGCATAGCACAAATGAAACCATGTTTGATCTGGTTTCCTTTCAGACTGCAGCTCTTTGTAAAAGCCTGCCTGCACTTGGGCTGTGTTTGGCAGGGTGTCCTGTGGGGAGCCAGCGCCGCGTCGCACCCTCTGCATTGGCAGGATGTAGCCAGGCAGACGGCACAGTCACCAATTAATAGCAGACAGCAATATTTAAACTAATCATTAAGGGGATCAGCATAAAACAAAACTCTCATTAAAATTAACACCATAGTCACTAAAATGGATACTGTTTCAAGCTATTCATTATCACTAACAACCGAATCCAGACAACAGCACTTGACTGGGACTGGTGTCATTTTTAGTATTGTGTCTTCTGAGGACAAGACTCACCTGATTGCAAATGCTCTGTGGGCACATCGACATAACCAACTCGAGTCATGCTAAGTGCGAAGGACTCTAGTTTGTTTTACTGCCTCCCATTACGTTTCCAAACCCACACGTCCACATCACATCTTTACCAGCCATGAAGTCTGTGCCGCCTGTGGTGCAATGCACCACACAAATTCCGAGCACTAACAGCTGGAAGATGTCCTGTCTGCTCTGCAAGTGGAGCACCCTGGGTGGCACGTGAGTGCATGACTCCAATCTTGGGTCCAACAGGCGGGAAACGGCCCTGAGCTGGTCACTGCTGTGACCAGCCGGGCACTTGAGTGCAACTGCAAGACTCCAGGTAAGGACACAAGGAGAATTTGCACCAAGAACTCCTCCAGCACACTACATTGCTAAGGTAGGCACCTGTTCCTAGTAACTTTTGAACACTTTGACAGGGTATGAAAGGCTTTAAAGTTAATCAGCCTCCAAAATGTGTAGGCAAAGGGGCAGACAGACAGAGCTGTACTAATGTCCCCACTGAAGGAAAGGCTGCAGAATGACCCTGCACCACCTCTGGGAGAAGGGAATCCACATATGACAGCACCCTCAAAACAAAGCTGCCCTGAGTGACTGGATTAGCACAGCATAAGAAATATTTGACCTCTAAAAGAGGAGGTTCCTGCCTCTCAGCTGACATGATATGAACCTGTGATGCATTCTTTCCTGGTCCACTGCAAATACACAGTGAAACATTTTCCTGAAATCCTTTTATACTTCACCTTGCATTTCCAGTGGTCTAGAAGTGCATGGGCCGCCATTTACCACGTCTCTTAAGGGGAAGAACTGCTGAAATATGATTTCCAAGAGACTGAGTTGGTGCAACAGCAGATGCTAAACTGGCATAGAAAACTGCCATCAGATTTTTTTTAACTTTTGCATCTGTCTATCTATATCCTTCATTTGACCTCCCACTCTCCCTCCTGTACCCCCTTGAACCCCCCACTTTTTAATCCTATAACAAGGTCGCACTTTTGCTTGGTGGCTTCAGATCCAGCGCTCTGCCTGCCGACCTCCTGACAGCTAATTGTTTGACTCCTTAATGTTCCCAAGGTTGCAGAATGTGTCACCTCCCCCCTGACCTCCAGGGCACTTCCAATCTCTTATGAGTTGAAACTAGCAGCTATCTCAGTCTAAAACCTCCTCATCGGATGTACTGCAGTAGCATCAGAAAGACTCAGGGAGGAGCAAAGCCCCATTGTGCTCAGATCTGCATAAACATGCAGTGAGAGACAGCCCCTGCCCCCCTGGGGTTATGGGCTGATCGGGAAAGCAGACAGGGTGAAGGCAAGTGGGAGACATGTAGGCAAAGTATTCATGGTGATGCTAGTCACATCGCTTGCTAGTCTCTCTTTTTTTTTTTTTCTTTTTTTTTTTTTTTCTCCTCCCTGAAATAAAATAAGTTGTTGGCTTGTTTTCGGGAGGGTTGTAAATTGCTATTTGCAAAGGCAATCATCTGTTTCTGTCTACCTTGGTTCTGTGCCAGCGCTGCTCCGGGCTGCGCTTCCTGAGGAGGTCCTGTGGCTCTCCAGGAATAGTGCAGCACAGAAGCAGCAGAAGATGAAGGAAAAACACTTGGTTGCCCACCCACCCCATCAGAGATGGCTGCAGTCTAGCAAGAAGCCCACCAACAGCAAGCTGTATGCAATGCAGCCCAATGCGTCCCGTCAACCACCAGCCTACGGCTGGAGAAGAGGGAGGGACTACATCCCTTGACTTACCCTCATTACGACCCAAAAGGGAGGGAGCATCCCCGTCAGTTCACAGAACATACACCTGCCAGGGAAGAAGAAAAGTTTTGAGAACTGGAAAAATTGTTCTGAAGTAGGGTACAATATCACTTCAATCTAACTCTAAGGAGAATAATTTATTATCCTCTTTTTTGGGCAGCGGAAGTGTACCAGCATCACAGAACTGCAAGGACGAAGGACAGCCTGTCCTGTCCTGATGCAAAAAAGTCCTACGCTTAAAGTGAGGGTTCAGATTGGTGTGTGAGAGTTTGATTTGCATCCAGAGTGGAAACACGCTCGCCAGCCATCAGACTGATGTGATTTGAAACAGCTGAGATATTAAATGCACTAAACCAGAATGTATAATAGCCATGCTGGCAGACCGTTAATTATTGTCGTGCTTGTGGGCACTGATATCATTCAAATTAAAAGCTTTCCTCACTACTTGCATTTTTTTAATATGTTGATGTACTGTGCACTGATGGATTGTCCTCTCTTGTCCTTCTCTCACAAAATGCTTGGCACAATTTGCTTCAGTGCAGAAATAAAAATTATTGGCACTCACTTGTCATATTTTTGGTGCTCTTTTTGTTTTAAACTATAGTCCTCCTCACTAGAAGAAAGGTTTTCTGAGTTTGGAGGAGGACTGTTAATTCCTCAGTCACCAACCCTTATTCTCAGAAAAAGCAGATATTAACAGCAAGACTGAAGCACCGGTGCAAGCTTCCTTAGAGCAGTGCCTTTGACAGTGCTGGCTGATGACATAGCAAAATCTCCTTGCCGTGTGCTGCACAGATGCTCTAATTTTGC
Organism: Pterocles gutturalis; assembly: GCF_000699245.1. Classification (NCBI taxonomy): domain Eukaryota; kingdom Metazoa; phylum Chordata; class Aves; order Pterocliformes; family Pteroclidae; genus Pterocles; species Pterocles gutturalis. The sequence continues at coordinate 28,438 of NW_010130213.1, forward strand.
TCTCTCAGCTGGTCCAGAGACAGATTTTTTTTGGTCAGTCCAGTACTCAGATAAAGCAGCAGAAGGCTCAAGCAGCTCCTCTGAAGTTGAAGCAGCTTCTCTGTTTGCACCATTGTCACTGATACCAGAATCCAGCTCCTTGTCTAGTACCGTGATAAGGCTGCTTGCTTGCTTGCTCAGTGTAATTCTGGTACAAGTGTAACTGTTTTAAGTAGAATGACCACAGTATCGATGCAAAATATTTATCAGAAAAGTTGCTCACACCCTCTTCTGAGATGGAAAAACTATAAGATAGGCAGAGGAACATTCTTATTTCTTTCCCTGGATGACAGGCATAGCACATCATATCTCCATCGTATGGAGACGCATTTGCAGGAGATACAGCAGTCATGTCCTCCACACTGCTTCAAAATTATAGCCCCTGATTTGCCACAGCAGCTGCAGAACTCCTTTCAACTCTTGCTACAGTCTGCAGCTCTGCTTGCTGTACGTGGTATGCAGCTCATTTTATCTTTGGGGCAGTGATGGATCACAGTTAGAAAGGGACGAGGGCTCAAACCAGGACAGTGCTTGTCCCTAGCCCTGAGCCTCAGCCTCTCTGCAGACCCCAGAGCAACACTATTGCTTCAAGGGGAAGGTCATGCCTTGTAGCCTGTTTTACCCATTGGAGCCTTGGTCTAATTGCCTGCACACAGAACCAGGAACCAGAAAACTCCTGTGTTTATAAACCTGTCTGGAGCACTAAATCTTTCACTGGCCTTGAGCAATTCACTTCACCTTTCTGCCTTAGTTTCCCCGTGTGCAAAAGTGAGATAATGTTTGCTTTCCTCCCAGGGATATTGCAAGGATTAATTAGTTAACTGAGTTTGCTTGGAAGGTGAAAAGCATTTTACACATGTTATGTATTGTTGTTTTTTGGGGACAAAAAACCTCCCTCCACTTTATATAAGTGTTTTTCAAAACTCAAAACCAAAGAAAAGAAAAGCTGAGGATACTGGCTAACTCAAAACCAGCAGGATGTGTGAATGCTGAAGAAAGGAGATCACTGTAACATGGAAAGGATTGCAAACACGAAACCTTTCAGCCATTTGGAAGCCAGATTAGGTGAAAATGAGTAGCATGTAGTGGACAAGTAGGATCTCTTTCTTGGTTCCTGGCTCAAGCCCAACGGAGTCAGCAGCCAGCTATCCTGACTGCCTGGTGGCCTCTGAATCCAGCCAGTCTAGCAACAGGTACAGCATGCACCTTACTGTAAAACAGACTATTCCAGTTGGGCTTCTGGAAGAGCAAACAAGTTCATTGCTGCCTCAGGTGTGCTTCTGTGAGAGATCAAGGAAAGCCAAGGAAATCTGCACCTTCCCTGCCCAGGCTAGAGCCAGCCTTTGGGATTAAAGGCAGGATCACACAGCTATTCCTCCTGCTTCTCACCAGCATTAAATTAAATTAAAAGAATTAAAAAGTAAATGCCCAGGACACAAAAGGAACTGCTGTCACAGAGAAGATGTGAGTCTCCTCAGGAGATTAGGAAGAGCAGCAGCACTAGCTCCTGATCAAAAAAAAAAAAAAGGGAGGAAGTAATGAAAAGCAACAGCTCTTATAAGGTGCCATTTAAAGAGGTAAACTTATCAGGACAAAAACAATTACACTAGTTAACCTTGGAAATGCTGTTCTGCAGATTTGTGAGATGCTATAGCTGTTTGGGCATAAAGACAGCGTTAACAGGGTGTCTGCAGCAACAACCAGCCGGTCTTTCCCACATACAGTAATGTCTCTGGGAGGCATCCCTACCCTCAGGTCTGCCTCCCCACCAGAGTGTGGTCTTTCCAGATGTGCTGAAGGAGCAGCCCATGTGTACACTTTCTATCTCACAGCAGGAAAGGTCAGGCATAAATAGGCTGAGCTGCCTACTCATTTTGCCTAAAGTAAAATGGCAAGGTGTTTTCCTGCCAGACCTCTCAAGAAGGGATTTAAAGTCTACCAGCGAGGTGCTAAAAAGTACCTTCTTTCTGATGCAACTGGATCAAAAAGATGGTGTCTGCTTATAGCCTGAGTGATGTGAGAGCTAGCAAAGGTGAGGCTATGTCACCAACAACTGGCAAAAGAGGAGATGCAAGTGTTGCAGTTGCTTCTACTGTTTTCTAAACTGCATTGCCCCTTCCAGAGCTGCCACAGCTTGCTCAAATCTGCCCCATCCCCCTTGTCTCCTTTCCTGTATTTGTACCCACTGTGCTGAGATGTGTTTGCACCTAAATTGCTACACACATTTTGTCTCTAAATGCACTTAGTGGTTCTGTATCTTCTTGTTTTTGTGTCAATGTAAGTCAGGAGTAATCCTAAAGGAGATTCACAAGGGCAAAACCAGTGAAAAATGTGTGGAATCAAAAGGATGCCCAACTTATAGAGGCGGAAAACTGATTTCTTTAGAATGGAGGCTAAGCCAAACAAAAGTAAGAAGATTTCAGGACTTCTAAGAAATAAAGAATCTAAATGTAAGGAACTGATCATTCCTAGATGTCACAGGCAGTGCAGATGATAAAAGCAATGGATGTATCGACTGGCTCCAGCTGAGGATCTGGCCGGGTGGAATTAATACTGTTCTAAGGAACAACTCTGCAGGAATTTACAGGCACAGAAAAGTCCACATGACAGGCCTTGGCATAACCTTCCAGGGGAAGTGTGGGCCTGAGATGTGCTCTGTATTCATAGATAGGAAGGGCAGATGGGACTGGCTGTGAGGTATCTGCACAATGTTCTTCCCATTTTGGTTTAGCCTAACAAACACATTTGTGGATTCCTTGTCTTAGTGACAAGTTCTTACTATTGCTCAGCATGAGAGAAGGGGAAGAAGTTAAGGAAAAAAAATATACATAACATCAAGACACTGTTGGAGCCTGAGGTTAATGTTGCCTGCTGTTCACAAGAGTTGCTGCTTCTGTTTGAAGGACCCTGCACCTCTTCCTTTATTACATCTGCAATTAGCTTTCCATACACATCTGATCCTGACCTTAAAATAATTTCCCCTCCACCTCCAAAGGAAACTGATTTTGTAAAGAAATTGCTTCCAGAATAACAGTTCTTTTCTCATCCTTCAGTGGCTTTGGCAGGCAGACTCATACATCCCAGCTTACTCCAGAAAGAATCTGTGCCTTGCTGAGCATCACATTTTGTGGCCAAGATTTTGAAGAAAGAAAATGGGACAAAAACTTCAAGCACCAAGCCCATATTTAGGCACTTGTGTAAATGCTCTTTTTCCAGCAGTACGTAGTAGCTCCAGATGACTTATTTTCATTCTTCTCCTCTTTTTCACACCAAGTCCCAGCATAACCACAGTGTTTTGATACAATGACAAGAATATGCTGCCTGGTAGACTTTGATCTGTATTTCTGCATCTTGTGATGGTACTTCTCTGGAAAGACTGAAGGGCAGAAAAGTTAATATCTCTGGATCTCATGGCCATTTAACACAAATAGAAAGCCAGGGCTGAACCAGAATATTTCCATGGCATTGATTAACTTGCTTTGCTCCCTCCAGAGATGTTTTCATTCACTCCTGTTTTCGGCCTATGCACTAATTACATTCCACAGAAATTATCAAAAATGGGCTGTAAAGGGGACTCATGTAGTGCAAAGGGCTTTTGCTACTGTAGAGAAGTATTTCAGCAGGTAACAGCTGGGTCTTGGTTGGTTCTAGAGTACATGGTTGAAATTTTAGTCTTGTTTACTGGATTTTTTTCACGCTGGTTTGTTTAGCACCTGCCCTGGTGTCCAGGTGCCCTCAGTGGCCACAGGAGAACCCCTGTTACCCCCGCAGTGTCCCCCTGGGAAAGGCAGAGCTGCTGGAGGCAGTGAGGAACTTGGAGCCAGGAGGGAGCCCCTAACTATGGGCGTGGAATGAGAGGACTCAGAAAAAAAGTCTGGGAAGATGGAAAATACGGATTTAGGCTATCTAAAGGAAAGAGAAACTACATAACACTGACGGCAGAAGACACACTGGGCTACAGAAAGCCATCCCTGATGTAACTTTTATTTCAGTTGGTTACCCAAGAGCTGAATTTGGCCTGCCTGGCAGAAATTGTTTGGTTTAGTCAGTAATGTTAATTGGAAAAAGTGAGCAGTGTTACTTTAATTGCACAAAAGAGAGGGAGGACAGATCCCATTTCAAATTTCAGAGTAAGGCTTTTTTTTTAAGGGGGGGATAAGTATTAACACCAAAGCTGTGCTGATGAGTTTTAGGGGGGTTGCTAAGCAACACGGCCCTTTGTCTATAGCCCAGGCGATGCTTGGGAGGGGACCATGTAGGAATAAAATTCATATGGCTTCTATAAAAACATATTTTTGTAGCTTTTTAAAAATAAACAGAAACCCAAATCTGTCTCCTTGACTGACTTTTTTTTTCACATGAAAGACTATCTGCTGAAAATGTAGTTATGGCTGCAACTGGAGAGCATGTATTTGGAGGATGTTATGAGCCCAACAGCAAAGTCGGGGCAATGCACACATGTCTTTTAAGACATCATCAATATTCACTCAATGTATCTCTAAATAGCATGGGTTTTTTTAAACACTCAAATTCAGATCTGTGTACTAATTTGCTGTTTATGGCACCAACCATTACATTTTACTCCATTATATTTTGTTTTTTCCAGGTCACCTTAAGGAATATCATAAATGTATCTCAGCCTAGGACAGAAATGGAACAGCTAATAACATATCCTTACGTAACTGATAAAATAAAAACACACATTTCCAGATATTAAAATAATGTATGTGTTGGTCTAAGCCTTATAGTAAAATTCAGCTCCACAATCCTTCAAATTCAGTATGTTCATTTTTATTTAAAACTTAGAGCTCAGGAGTACAGGGCAAAGGAAAAGCTTTTGATTTGAGACTTGCAGAGAGAAAATTGCATTTTATTAAGTTAGTGAAAATGCTGACTGCAGAGAAATTTTAAATAATTTATTTTTTAAAAATGAAAGTACTCTTATGTTCTGATACGAAAGAAAAGCTAAAGCTTTGCTGTTTATATAAAGGAGCAGAGGTGAAAAGTGGCAAACTCAGTGAACTGCCAACAGTCAGCGTCTTTCTTCTATGACTTGTCCTGGAATTGCCTCCTCAAAACACACAGACCACGTATTTTTAACTACTGAAGCCATATTATTGCAGAAAAATGTAAGGTGGACTGGAAGAGCCCACTGTGCCAGCAGAGAGGCTGTGGATTTGATATTTACTCCATACAGCACATACCATTGCGAGATCTTCTACACACGGACGGAGGGTCTGGAGCAAGATGTTCCTACCCAGAGCAATAATCTTGGGAAAATAATACTGCTCTACTTCTACCTGCAGCAGAAATGATGGTTTCAAAAGAAATGGAGGATGCACAGTTACTCATTCTTGCCAGCTATGGATCCCAGCTTCTTCCCTTACATCGTAGGTCCCCAAAATCACTGGCATCTGTGCTGCATTGCAAGAGACAGGGGCCAAGGAAACTTGGAGCTGTTACTCTGCTGGCCATCAAGTGTTCCAGCTCCTTCTCTATTTACAGGTCAAGTTCTGGCCTGTATCACAGAATCATAGAGTGGTTTAGGTTGGAAGGGACCTTCAAGATCATCGAGTTCCAACCCCCCTGCCATGG
>NW_010130213.1:34102-52827 GCF_000699245.1 Pterocles gutturalis
CTCCCCCTAGCCCGGTTTGCTCAAACCCCGCCCCAGCCTGGCCTTGAACACCTCGAGGGATGGGGCACCCACACCTTCCCTGGGCAACCTGTTCCAGTGCCTCACCACCCTCACAGTAAAAAATTTCTTCCTTAAATCTACCCTCTTTCAGCTTAAAGTCATTACCACTTGTCCTATCACTACATGCCCTTGTAAAAATCCCTCTCCAACTTCTTATAGGCACCCTTTAAGTGCTGGAAGGCTGCTATGAGGTCTCCCCAGAGCCTTCTCTACTCCAGGCTGAACAACCCCAACTCTCTCAGCCTGTCCTCATACGGGAGGTGCTCCTGCTCTCCTCTGGACTCACTCTAACAGGTCCACGTTCTTTTTATGCTGGGGGCCCCAGAGCTGAATGCAGTACTCCAGGTGGGGTCTCATGAGAGCAGAGTAAAGGAGGAGAACCACCTCGACCTGCTGGTCATGCTTCTTTTGATGCAGCCCAGGACATGGTTGGCTTTCTGGGCTGCAAGTGCACATTGCTGGCTCATGTTCAGTTTTTCATCAACCAGCACACCCAATTCCTTCTCCTCAGGGCTGCTCTCAATCCATTTTCTGCCCAGCCTGTATTTGTGCTTGGGATTGCCCCCACCCATGTACAGGACCTTGCACTTGGACTTGTTGAACTTCATGAGGTTTGCACTGACCCACCTCTCAAGCCTGTCCCTCTGGATGGCATTCCTTCCCTCCAGCATGTCCACCACACCACACAGCTTGGTGTCTTTGGCAAACTTGCTGAGGGTGCACTCGATCCCACTGTCCATGTTGCCAACAAAGATGTTAAACAGCACTAATCCCAATACCAATACCTGTGGAATGCCACTTATCACTGGTCTCCATTTGGACATTGATCTTTGACCACAACTCTTTGAGTGCAACCATCCAGCCAGCTCCTTATCCACCGAGAGGTCCCTCCATCAAATCCATGTCTCTCCAATTTAGAGACAAGGATGTTGTGCGGAACAGTGTCAAATAATTTGCACAAGTCCCGGTAGCTGACAGTTGCTCTTCCCTTATGTACCAAATCTATAATCCCACTGTAGAAGGCCACTAAATTTGTCAGGCACGATTTGCCCCTAGTGAAGTCATGTTGGCTGTCACAAATCACCTCCTTATTTTCCATATGCCTCAGCATATTTTCCAGGAGTATCTTGCCAGGCATAGAGGTGAGACTGACTGGCCTGTAGTTCCCCGGGTCTTCCTTATTTCCCTTTTTAAAAATGGGGGCTATGTTTCCCCTTTTCCAGTCAGTGGGAACTTCACCAGAGTGCCACAACTTCTCAAATATGATGGAAGTGGCTGATGATACTGAATTGAAACATCGACCGCACAGTGGGTTCATGCACAAACTTAATGTTCAAATGCAGTTTACTACTACCACCATTTTTGCTACAAAGTTAAAAAAATCTCAAATGTGCTTCAAATTCTTCAAGGCAATAAGGGACTAGAACTCTGTAAATGTGGGATTTTTTTTTCTTGAGTGAGTAATGATTTCATTTGGTCTAAAAGACTCTTCTGATGATGCTTGGGCAAAGTCCTAGCAAGAGTTTCATTTATCACTTGCTGGTGAGCAAAACAACTGGTCTGATTCTGGCAGTGTGTCTAAACCCATCATTGTGTTCTGTGTTTGCAACCCCAACATTTTGCCATGAGGAAGGCTCTGAGCATCAAGGGAACACTGCTAATAATTAGGTAGCATGTTCCTTTTCTAAAATTCCCTAATATGTGGAAACTAAAATTATATATTTTCTCCCAGAATAATGTAAGGCTATCAGAAAAATAAGAATGCAACTTTATTAATAGCAGTGGGAGGGTATTCTGTTGGCCATCTGAATGGTCCAAGGACTGGAGGTAGACCTGGCGTCTGCTTTTTCCTCTTCCTTAGCAGGTATCTGCATCACTCAGTCTTCTGCCCCAGCATGGGACTTTGGAGGTGATTCAGAGCGTGTCTGTGAATGCTTTTTTCAGCACCCATCTGTGCATAACTACCCTCCTCTGAATTCTTTTTGACATGCATTCAGATCAAGTGTTGTGGTTTTGTGTGGTGGGTTTGTCTGGTAGCAGGGAGGGACTGCAGTGATGGCCCCTGTAAGTAACTGCTAAGAGTTCCCCCAGCTCCAAGTCTGCTCTGGAAGTGAGGGAGAGGCTGCAGTGGTGGCTCCTGTAAGTGACAGCTAAGAGTTCAGCCCCACCCCCCGCTCCAAGGTGTTAGTAGCCAGGGGGTGGGGGAAGGAGCACTACCGACATGGCCCCTGTGAGAAACTTCTGGAAGTTCCCCCAGCTCCAGGCTGGACCCACCCCAGGCCAGGGCTGAGCCAATCAGCGCCTCTGTGAATGGCAGATTTAAGAGGGGGCACAGGACATGGGGGGTTGCTGCAGCACTGGGCAGGGCCTGGCCAGGGCGGAACAGCCCGGCTGTTCAGCTGCCTGCCCGGCTTCTCCTGTAAGCTGACCTGCAGCAGCCCAAGCCTCTGCCATGGCTCGCCCAAGAGTCAGTTTTCTCAGGAACCAATGAAAGAACCTGTGGTGGAGAGAGAAGTGGGATCTGAGAGAAACAACTATGCAGAGACACCAGTCTGTGAAGAGAAAGGAGAGGAAGGAGGTGCCCTGGAACAGAGATTCCCCTGAGCCCGTGGTAAAGACTCACGGTGATGCACATTAGTCCCTCCGTGCAGTCCACGACAAGATGTAGCCATGGAGGACTCCACGTTGGAAAAAGTATCTATGCCTGAAGGAGGCTGTGAATTTTGAAGAAACCCACACCGGAGCCAAGCAGTTGTCAGAGGACTGTGATGCTGTGGGGGAAGGACTCACGCTGGAGCAGTTTGAGAAGGACTCTCCTGTGAGAAAGGACCCCACGCTGGAGCAGGGAAGGCTGTGAGGAGCTCTCCCCTGAGGAGGAAGGAGCGGTGGACTGACTGCACCGCCCATTCCCTGCCCCCCTGGCCACCAGGGGAGGAGAAGATACAAAACAAAGCCATTGGGCCTGAGAAGAAGGGAGGGGTGGGGGAGAAGTGCCTATCTAAGACGTAGTGATCTCTCTCATTGTCTTTCTTTGGTTTTGATTGTAAATAGTTAATAAATTCAATTGGGGTTTTTTTTGTTTGTTTGTTTTCCCAAGTTGTGTGGGTTTCTTGCCAGTGACCATAAGCGGTGAGTGAAACCCTCCTTGTTCTTGCCTCAGCCCACGAGGTTTTTAAACAAGAGGCTGTGGTGGCTCTTTTAAAACCATGACATCGAGTCAGTCAGAGTCTGGCCTGGGAGTGAGTCAGCTCCACAGTTTTGTTCCTTTGAGGTGTACTGCGATTCAACTCAGGAATGAAGGGGATGCCTGCAGATGCCACACCTAAGACAAAATAAACAGTCTCTGAGAAAACCCACAGAACTTATTAGGACTCATCCATACAAGGATGGATACAGATCCAGCTAGAACCTATCCTTATAAATAAGTGTGATGCAGAGTAAAATTTTTATTTTTGCAGTGTGTGTGTCTAGAATAAAATCAGAGCTCTTCCATAGCAACGTTATGGAATTTCATATTGTGGCAAGTTATATGCAGAATCTGTGCATGCCAAAATTAGAATATGTACATATAAGGTTTTGAATTCAGCTTACCTCAGGCAGACAGGACTGCATTTTACAGGGGATCTCAGGATATGTTGTGTCTGTCATCAGCTGCAGTGCACAGCTCAAAATTGTGATAAATAAATTACAGGAAAAGACCCAAAATTTAAAGTGTTTTTCCCAAGAAAAGTATCATGTCCTCTTATTCTACCTATATATTACCTGCTCTACAAACAACTCAGAGTCTTGATTATATGTATCCAGATAATTTCATTTCTTGAGGCAAGGACGCTTGTTCAGAAAGGCACATCACTCCTCATCTTCCTTTTGACTTGTCTCAAAGGAGTTTCCTGCTCATGCTGTAGTACTTCGGGGCCCATCCAACAACAAAGCAGACAGATGGTGTAAATGGGACTTTTGCTCAGCAGCCCCTGTCTAGAACATAATACTCAGCTACCTGCTAAATGACTTCCTACTAGTTAACGTGAAGAACTGTCCATGTTCTAAAATCCACTCAGGTGGAGTTATAAAACAACCTGCAAATGGACTGCTGGGGGTGGAAAAGCTAAAGCGAAAGACCGTGGAGTGAAGAGGTGAGCCATCTCATCTGTACTCTGCCAGCCTCTGACACCACTTTACTGATGAGGAATCCTTTTGCAGTACATTTGATCAATGTTAAGAGGGAGAACTAAAGTTTTCTGAATGCAAATACAGCAGATTTTCATAATAAACGCACATTTATTACCTTCTATTCTTGTCTTAAATACCTAGAGCAGATGCAGAATATTGTTGATTCATACTACCCACTTAAGCAATAACAACTGAGTCACAGGGCATTTCCTAGGGATTAATGAGGAGCTGAGAGAGTTGATGGCCCAAAGCAAACTGGAGGGCCATTAACCCCAGTCAGCCATTAATTCCCTGGGAAATGCCCTATGTCTTAACTGCTATTTGCTGCCATGACCTCCATCCCCTTCTTTATACTGTTATGCAGAGGAAAAAAGAACTTGAGCAGGGACGATGCTAGATGCTGCTCCTGATGGAGACGGCTGTTCCTCAGCCCAGGGAATTCCTGGCCTGGCCAGGAGATGCCAGCAGCATGTTGTGCTCTGTTGTGTTCATGTGCTGCAGCTGCCAATCAAGAAAAATTTCTCTAGATCTTTCCTGAAAAAGTGCTTGTCTGTTCAAAATGCACAGATAGCAATGAAGTAAATTCTTCTGTTTCGAAAGATAAGCTTATGAGCTACAAGGAGGGCAATGGTGAGTGCTCTAAGAGCTGGGTAAGGACGACAGAGCCCACCACATCAAAGTGCAACAACAAGCTTTGCGGAAGAGTGCCCTTAGAACTAGTTCTTGTTTCTCCTTTTTGGAGGTGCTGCATTTGTGTCCCGTGTTTGGAGTCGCAGAAAGAGCAAGATTCAGCTCCAAATCTGAATACAGCAGCAATGATGGTACAAGAGATTCATAGCATCTTCCCTGCTGCACAATATAAAATACATGCCATGCTAGGTAATACTAGCAGGAAGACAACAGCTCCTATAGGGTGTGTAATGCTATGGATCACGTGGTAACCTGCTGCACATAGTGTTCATTCAGAGCCGAGCAGTTACTGCTCCCCCATTTAAGCCCCATCCTCCTCCTGAGACACCTCCCTGGGAAAGCAAATTCCTTAGGTTGAAAGTCTCTCAGAGCAGCTGTGGCTGGTTCCATTCCCCCGTAAGTGCTGGAGTTCAAAATACCCTTCTCCTTCTGGAGAATGAGGTTTCCAGGTAATTTTAATGAAGTTCATTGTTTTTGAGAGCACAAACTTTGTGCCAATTCACAGCCTTCATAACTTGAATTAAGTTAGTGAAGCTATGCAGAACACAAGCCACTGCCTTTTCTACCCTCCCTGGTAGTTGACGTAGCAGACAAAAAGCCCAATCACTTAAAAACTAAGCATTACATTAAATAAACACTTAAAAAAAGCCATAGAATCATAGAACGGTTTGGTTTGGAAGGGACCTTAAAGATCATCGAGTTCCAACCCCCCTGCCATGGGCAGGGACACCCTCCACTAGGTTGCTCAAAGCCTCATCCAGCCTGGCCTTGAACACCTCCAGGGATGGGGCATCCACATCTTCCCTGGGCAACCTGTTCCAGTGTCTCACCACCCTCACAGTAAAAAATTTCTTCCTTTTATCTCATCTAAATCTACCCACTTTCAGTTTAAAGCCATTACCCCTTGCCCTATTGCTACACGCCCTTGTAAAAAGTCCCTCTCCATCTTTTAAATAAACTTATTTAAATGAAAGCTGAAATTAAAACAATTAATATCGAGGCCTAAAATTATATAATTTATTAAAATAACATTCAGCAACATATCGTCACTGCTAAAGTTCTAGTCAGGTGAACTAGGTGGGTTCCCTGGGACAAGCATTTTCTGAAGTAGAAAACCATATTTTGAAGCAGTAGCCTCTGTGCACATACGGAGTATTTAGTCACTTCATTTTATTCAGTTCTATTCAACAAGTTCATTTCAAGTTGAGAAACCATAAAGAAGTTAAATAAAAAAGGGCTGGACTTGTTTTTCCTTCTCCAATCTATGAATAAAAATGTGTGCAATGAGTTCTGCGGTTTCTTGGCTATGACTTACTTCAGTGACTGATAACTTACTTAATTATTAATAGTAACAAACCAGTTAGTTAATTTTTGAAATTAGAAAAATGTGTCTGTTTTTTAAAAATTTTCTTACGAAATATCACTTAAGGTTGTTTATTTAAGTAAAAAAAGAGAGTATTAGACTATTTTGGGAAACTTTGATTGAATTCTAGTTTTCATTCAAACATAGATTCATAGAAACAAGAAAAAAATTGTAAATAAATGAACCATCCTTCATTTTCCAATTAAAAATATGACAAAATTAAGAATCTCCTAAAGTGATTACTAATTTATCATCATAATAAATGTGCATAGATAAATACTTTTGGTTAACAAGAAGAAAGACCTCACTAAGTACTATCTCTTATTATAAATCAAGGTGTTCTAATGGTTACCAACCCATTAAATTTCTTTTGAAAAATAACTAGCATAACTTACAACTGCAAAAAGAGATAAAAATCTATTATTTAAACCAAGATTTCCTGCTTGGTGATTTACATCTTGATTTAAATCAGTTCACTGTAGGTGTTGGAGTTGGCTTACAGCCTCAAATAAATGTGGGGAAAAAAGGAAACTCTGCTGAGACACATGCTATAAATGTGATATTTGCTGGTATCTGAGATAGCAGTGATGACTTTACATTCAGAACCTCTGGATTATCGGCATTAGAAGACTGCCTCTGAATTGCGCTAAAATAAGTGACTGAGGCTAAGGAAAACCACAGCAATTGGTTCTTGACTATTTTAACATTGACCTAAAATGGTGTGTATAGCTTTCGAACACTGTTTAAGAATCAATCTGTTGGTCAGATACCTTCCAAATTAATCTTTCAGTATAGGACAGATCCTGTGATCCCAAAGTTTCATGGGCAGCAGATGTAACCTTCAAGTCATGGGACCAGCACACATTAGAATTGCTGCAGGACAGCAAAAAGAAAAGAGAAGAAGAACCATCCACCATAAAAGAAAAGTATGGCTACAGGCACAGACAACTAGATAAACCTGCAAAATGACAGTTCATAAAGTGTGTATATAAAGACTTAAAACTGGCACTGGTAATGTAAGGTGGTGTAATCTGTACCTTTCCATTGTTTTCAATTCCTGGTGAGTTGACTCCAAAGAACAGTATTTTCTTCTCTCTTGGCTATGTCAGCAGTCTCCAAATCCATACAGACAGCAGCACGCCTGCAGCTGGTGTGTATGCTCAGAAATAGCGTCTCAGTTTATCCAGTTGCTTGAGTGCTTAGCCTGAATGTTTTGGATGGTTTGTGCTACACCCTACATCTGTATTCGTCTGTTTTTTAAAAGCATCATGTCTTACAGTGGTTCCCAAACAAATCTTTGTCAGTGGTCTAAAAAAGCCCAATGTTGGCTTTTCTATCCAGTACAGGTACTTTCAAATCCAGTTCAAGAATGGCTGATACCCATTTTACTTAAGCCAGCAATCACTTAGATTAAAACATCTATTACTATGAATAGTTTAAAAACCAATTTCAGGGTTCATCTGCACTTACTTTTAAGTGACGTAAGACCAGCTGTGAGTTAGCAGTTGCATGGGTTTCAAAGGGATATAACATCAATACTACCCAGTGTAGTGCTTAATCACAGTCTTATGACGGCAAAAGGCTGTGCCACTGCACAGTGCTTCCCCTCGCTTCCCAGTTTCTCCCAGTTAATGTAAGAGACCTGCAAAGCAGTACAGTCTCCTTACTGGAGATATGGTTGTGTTGGTATTCGGATGTGGTTTGTTCTGGTATAGATGTTCCATTAGGAGACAAGAAACAACTATGCCACTTACTATTTACATATAACTACATCTCCGATGGTATTTGTTACAGATATGACAACACTGGTGAGAAGTCACCCTCACAAGTGACGTAGTTACTTGTGTGCAACTTTTCAGCTCTAACAAGTGCAAAGAATGATGACATCCAGTCAAATACTAATTTAAACTAAAAAGTTAAATCAGTAATTTCAGGGGAAGGGGAGAGAGAGAAGATTTGGGCACTTTTGAGCTAGATCCTTCCAATGAAGCAACCTTTTCCTCCTCTGACAGTCTCCTGATCACTTATGAAAAAAACCTAGTTGTGTATGATGCTTGAAGTGCAGTTTGTGAGCAAGCAGTCAATAACAGCTAGGGAATATAGCATCTGCCAGAGAGCACTCCGTCTCACAAAACTAAATCTGCTTTTCTCAAAATTAGATGGCAATCTGACTGTGGCTAGACTGAATGCCAGGCAGATAGTAACATTCTTATTACTCCATTCACCAAAGAAGGAGAGATAAATTCTTTCAGCCTTGCCTTTATATTGAAGCTTTGACAACTGTGGTACAGAAGTGATTTTTTTTTTTTTTTTTTTTTTGTGTGTGTGTGTGTGTGTGTAAAGAACCGGAATAATTGTTGATACACAGCTTAATGAAGAAAAGAGCATTCTTTCATTTTAAAGATTCTGCTCTGCTTGCAGACATTTTGTCCGTCCCACAAAACCATTCTCTGATGTAACTAAATATTACGAGTTTTACAAATGGGCATGCTGTGATACAGGAGGAGACTCAGTCACACAGTCGCTGGTGCTAGTGCTAGATGACCTATAAAACACTTCATTTTTGACACACGGGTATTATTATAACCATTCAAAAAGGCTACCAGCTTAGGAATGCAGAGGTACATGTGCAAAGCGTTTTGAAAATACAACACTCACTTGACATCACAGCTGAAGTCAATGGGATTTCTTAAAGGTCAATAAACCCCAGAGCATCTTACAGGCTGCAGCCCATATTCATTCCTCCAGAGCTCCTTGGAAAGGCAGATGGGCTGTACATGAGAAACGGATATTCTCACTTTTCAGGTTTGCAGGAGGACTCAGTGGAATGGCCAAACACATTACTATTTGGTGGGATCCATTTGGCCGGAAAAGGCTTCCTTCTCCCAAGGGCTTCTCTTTATAGCAATCTGCCTTGGCTGTGAAGGTCTGGAGGAGGCTCCCTGTGGAGCTTATCTATGCTGCTTCTTGACTGCTGCACAGTGAAGTAGGCTTTCCAAGTCTTAGAAAAACATGCTGAGTAAAAGTCCTTCACCAGACGCTCAGAGCCCAGGTGACAGTGCTAACCCTCTGGTACAGCTCTACAGCTTATCTGTTATTAAATTTCAATCCTTCATCACTTGTGACAAAATAGAAGCCAGGGGGTGGGTACACAATGAGTATTTTCGAGAGCCTGACTTGTGTGATAGTTTACTCTGTGGTGACTTAAATACAGACCAGAATAAATGCTTAAATCAAAGCACAAACTTCTTTGGCCTCAGGGTAAGAAAAGCATTTTAAACTTTGCTGGCGTCAAGGTACAAAACCAAATATTTGCTAAACTTCCAGACTTCAAAGTGTTGGCTTTTCTAAGTCAATTCCTTATTGTTGCTTCTCTGGGAGGCTTTTCCCTTTCTCTGCTTCCCACCCTTCAGGAAGTCCATAGGCAAGGACTAGAAGCACAGCCTCCATCTCCAGTTCCCTCTGCTCCTGTGGGATGATCATCTTGGCTCCACAGCTGTCAGCCAACACTGAGAAGCAAAAGGAAAGCAAGATGAGAGAAACACCATCCTCTGCAGATGGTTTAGAGATGGCTTGCATTGTTCTCATGCAAGGATTATATTCAATATCAACTATAAGTGACAACAGGAACAAGTAGGGTTTGCACAATATATGATGCACAAAGAGGATGAAAATCCAAAGATCAAATAGGTATTATCATCTTTACACAAATCTTCTGTAACTGCAATAAAATAACATAACAAAATATAATACCTTTAACAATCATTATACAATATTCTACACTGTCAGACCATATTGTCATACAACATTGTCATACAATACTGTCATACAATGTACAAGTAACATTTAAAAATTGAACATATGCATACGAAATATTCATTACTTGCTCCTCTGATATTCAGTATAACTCTAGTATTATTTTCATCACAAACACTCAAGTATCTTTAGGGGAAGACTCCAGAATATGAGAAATGATGAAGCAATAACTTAATTTCAAGAAAAGTGTATGTAAAGGGATTGTTTCTGTCACTGGAAGGTAGAAAAGGATTTTGTCAATTTGGTCTTTCAAAAATGATTTTTTAAACAGACAAGCAGATTAGAATTTTGCTGCCAGTGATGGAAAGTCTCAAATATTTTATGAAAAAACCCAGAACTATCTACACCAAAAGAAAGACTTTCTTATTTCTGTAACTATATCACAGAATCACAGAATCACAGAATCACGGAATGGTTTGGGTTGGAAGGGACCTTAAAGATCATCTGGTTCCAACACCCCTGCCACGGGGCGGGGGCACATGCCACTAGACCAGGTTGCTCAAAGCCTCATCCAGCCTGGCCTTGAACACCTCCAGGGATGGGGCATCTACAACTTCTCTGGGAAACCTGTTCCAGTGCCTCACCACCTTCACAGGAAAAAATTTCTTCCTAATAGCTAATAAAAATTTATCTTCTCAGTTTAAAACCATTACCCCTCGTCCTATCACTGCACTCCCTGATAAAGAGTGGCTCCCCATCTCTCCTGTAGCCCCCTTTAGGTACTGGAAGGCTGCTACAAGGTCCATCCAAAGCCTTCTCTTCTCCAGGCTGAACAACCCCAACCCTCTCAGCCTGTCCTTGTACAGGAGGTGCTCCAGCCCTCTGACCATCTTCGTGGCTCTCACTGGACTCCCTCCAACAGGTCCATGTCCTTCTTGTGCTGGGGGCCCCAGAGATGGATGCAGTACTCCAGGTGGGGTCTCATGAGAGCAGAGTAGGGGGGGAGAATCACCACCCTTGACTTGCTGGTCACACTTCTTTTGATGCAGCCCAGGCTGCAGTTGGCATCCGGGGCTGCAAGCGCACATTGCAGGCTCATGTTGAGCTTTTCATCAGTCAGCACTCCCAAGTCCTTCTCCTCAGAGCTGCTCTCAATCCATTCTCCTCCCAGCCTGTATTTGTGCTTGAGGTTGCCGCGACCCATGTACAGGATCTTGCACTTGGCCTTGCTGAACTTCATGAGGTTTGCATTGGCCCACCTCTCAAGCCTGTCAAGGTCCCTCTGGATGGCATCCCTTCCCTCCAGCGTGTTGACCGCACCCCACTGCTTGGTGTCATCAGCAAACTTGTTGAGGGTGAACTCAGTCCCACTTCTTGTCTTTGTCTTGATCAATCAAAGATCTACTACTCACAGATATAAATGCTTTGTATCAGAAGTATTAGTGCTGTACAAGGTTTTTAAATAATTAATCCACACGACTATACAGATACAGTCAGTATGCCACAAACATACACTTAACAGTCAACAAGGTATTTGGGAAAAGATAGGAAAAAAGAAGTTACAGCAGATGAGAAGAAATTCAGAAGAATTTGTGGATGAATTATGGATTTACAGAAAATAGGACTGAGGAAAAGACCACAACAGATCTATACTTGGACCAGGGGGCAAAACTACAAACATTTCTGACATGTTGGTAGGTCTTAAAAACTTGTTCTAACCTCTTACCATGAGGCTGGATGGAAGTCTTTTCTGCTACAGTTTAAAACCCTCATATCCTGCCCACCCCAGCCCAGATTTGGTGAACAAACTTACTTTTTCTCTTTGCAACAGACTTTTCCACAAGATTCAGGGAGCGATTTAAAGCTGAAAAGAAGGAAGTTACCATGGAGAGAAAAAAAGGTTAAATGGGACAGAGCTCTGGGACAAAATAGCTGAATGTTATTTATCCAAAATAAACAAACTGACCTTGGAGGAAAAGCACTGTGAGTTACTGAAGGAATGAGTGGGGAAAACAGCAAAGAAATAAGATCCAAGATTTAATATAATTACTTAAAAACTGATTATGTGAGGTCAGGTGAAGCAAGTACTTCCTGAGCAAGAACAGAGACATGATGGCATGCTGAAGCCTTTGGTGGAAGTGAGGTGTCCTTTTTGAAATTAATGATTTTTTTTTCTCTTTGGTGTGCCTGGAATAAAAAGACCTTGGATACATGCATGGCATCTGCTTCTCCTCACTGTGCTCAGATGCAAAAGGAGAGTAAACATTAACCAAATTTCATGCAAATAAGAGGCAAACCTTTACCTTAAATAACCTCTGTCTGTGGGCCTGGGTTTGGAAACACCTGCACTTAATAGGTCTGTGGGAATGACTCATTTTTATGGTAACTATTCAGTGATGTTCACTGGACAGTTTCTTATCTGAAACACATGTGCCCAGAAAAATGCTTTTTAATCAAAAAACATGCTTTAGCAGAGCCTGCAATAGGTAGGACTGCAATAAACTAAGTTAACGGTATACAGTCCCAGTAATAAATTCTGGCTTATGAAGAAGATGCCACACATCTTATCTCTCAAGCTCTCTAAATTATGGATTTCTCTGTACTGTTCAGGGAACTCCTGGAAACCAATCCTTGCACAGGAAGGACAATGTGAGGAAGCTACATGACACATCTTTTTCAGTCAGTCTTTTGCACTGGGAGGATAATCCTTGCAAACTCTGAAGCTCAGAGCCTGTAACCAATGGCTTGCAACGGTTATTACCACCTTTTTGTGATCTCCTCTGGGAAAACAGTGGTTCCTGCAGCACAGCTCCAGTGGTGCCCAAGTTCAACTATATATAGGACCATGGAGCCAAATGCAGAGACCAAACCCTGTGAAGGGCTGAGGACTGATACTTTGAGTTCTCCCTTCTTCACAGCAGTGCTTAATTCTCATAGAAGCTACATAAACCGAACTTGAGGAAACTACACCTCCACATTTGCATGGATTTCCTCCCCTCTTCCTCCGTGTGGGTGTCACAAAAGGCTTAAAATAGCCTGTGGCTTACAGTACTTTTCCTGTACTATCTACTGCAGATATCTGAAAAGGGTAGAGAGAGGCTAAGATCTGGGGTAGTATTTATAAGCCTAGAGAAACCATTATAATCATGCTAACCTAGCTTATGAACAGCCGCCTCTTGGACCCAGAGGTTAGAGTTTTAATTCCATGGCGTCTCCTGATTTTGCTGTTTCAGAAATGTGCATCATGTTAAGAAATTAGGAAGCTGTGTCTCCCTCTGCCTCAAGGGATTTGGCTTTGTTCACCATTCAGGCAGTCCTCTGTGTCCTTCGAAGAAAAAAATCCTCTTGTACCTGACACTATTTTTAGGTTTCTGAAGGAAGAACTCTGTCTACATCGAACAGATCCCTGAAGACAATCTGCAGTGCAAATATATAGTGACATATGAAAATAAATGTAATGCTCTGAACATTGTGCCTCTGCTTCATAGGCCAGTTCTGCAAATCTACCACAATTCATGAAAGTTTACCTTGTCCTTAGACACAGAACTAATTCCCCTCTTTCCTGTGTCAAACCCCTGAAACACTAATTCGTAAGGAATGTAATATTGTTCGTTTGCTGATGTAAAAAGCTCCTGGTATGAAAAAAACAGCTTTTCCTCTACTGCCCTGTGATGGAAACAGACTTCGCACAGCAAGGTGATGTATTATTAGAACCAACAAAATCCACAAAATTCCTTCATGAGATTGAAATAAATTCTGTTTTGTTTGTAACTATGTTTGCTATTTTTGTTAAACTGCTCCCTCTCAGGTCCTATCCCAGGAAAAAATCCTGTCAAGAAGGATTATTTTTGGCCAATTCTCCTTCAAAGAGTCACAATCAATAATCTCTCTTATAGAAGGCAACCTTCGGGAACACAGTAAAGGATGTTAATGGTAGTTCCTATGGACATCTCACTTTCTCTAAAGTCAATAAATGAAATATTAAAAACTAAGTAGCATTTAAACAAGTCACTCACCATGAAGTCTGTCTCAAAGCACACAGAGTAATCAAAACCAGAGCAACACAAGGGACCCTGGCTTTATAAAAATAATCTTTCCTCCTATATAATCAATTTCATAAAAGGCCTTCAAAATCCACAAGAGTAAAACTGTTTCTCACTTAGAGAGCCAAAAAAAAAAAAAAAAAAAAGTGAGAGCATGTCAGGGTTTTTAAAGGAGGTAATACGGCAAATTTTAGCCTTGTGTAATTCCATTTAAGTAAGCCAAGTTAAATACATATGGCCTGCAAGGTGGTGGGGTGAGAATTTGGTAGGCTTTAGAAATTCAGAAACATTATAATCTCCTTAATATCACCTGTAAGTGGGATATCACTCCATATTTTTTTCAGCACTAAGTGGCTTATCAATATAGCCTCTCAAAGAGGAGCTTCAGATTTTGTTACATACCCTGAAAACCTTCACTTTGAAACAATGTGCGTTATCAGTCAGCACCATAACTATATATACAAATAAATATATGTTTTTGTCAAGAGAGCATAAACTGAAACATCCCATAATACCTTTCCTGCCAACATATGCCTACAAAATTATTATGAACCCTGTGCAAATTTGGAGTAGGTCTGTGATCTCCCAGGTATTAGAAGTAATAGTTGGGGTTGTGTGCTTCTCCAGCTGTAAGCAGCTACAGAAGGAGGTGCTGGCGATGCTGGTTCTCAATGGTTAGGCTATATATGAGACACGCTGCAGAAAACTACCTTTTGTTCTCCTCATCTTCTCCTCACCCCAGAGAGAAAATATTGAGCTTCACTGAATTAGGAGCAGGCCTGCCTCTTCATTGCAGGAGCAAAGGCAAGATCTTTCCTGTTACAGTTGGTGCAGCATTGGCAGCCACACAACAAAGGTCAACCAGAGACAAATCTCATCTGTTGCTAGACAGTGAGGTACCACAGATCCTTCTCTTTTTCACCTCAATGAGAAGGTAATGACTTTTCCTTCTCCATGTTCCCCTTTGCTCCTGGCTGCCCTCCATGGGTTTCTCTGCATATGACGTCTGTATTTTCCATGCTGTGTTGAGCTCACTAAAACTGCAGGCAGAAAAGCAAGGAGCTGCCCAAACAAGCAAAAGGGTTAGCAGCCTCCAGCGAGAGTCCCTCCTGTGCAGCACATCAGGTGCCTCAAGTGAACTGGAGAACCAGTGTTGCACTGCATTCGTCAGCCAGAAGAGGACTTTAAATACTCCAGACAGTGTAACTGAGACTACAGCTAGCTACAATTTCACTATAATGAGTGTTTTATATATATGCATATATAAATTTATATATTCTGAAATTGTTCCTATGCAACTGTGCTCTGGCATCCCCATTTAGCTTTTAATCCTGCTTCTAGGTAGATTTTAATCGTGCTTCTAGCCTTTTTATTGTGAGGACAACCTCAAACCCATAAGCTGAATGCAACCTGAGACAGCATCACTGCTAGAACCTGCAGAAAACGATCAGCCTGCAAGGCCTGACCTGCTCTGCTCCCCTCCCTGGGGACTGTAGGACTGTAGCTGTTGGTGGCTGCCCTTGAGTGCAGCTGCGAGCGTTGTGTGCTCTCCCAGCCTCGGGCTCTCCCCATGCATGACTGCTTCATCAGCAAACCACAGAGGATGTGCAGAAAGGGCAGCCCAAAAGCAGCCTGTTTGGCGGTGTCCTCCAGGGTCCCGGGCCTCCAACGCCTGGAGACAGTGCTGCAGGGCACCCCCCCCGCCCCACCGGAGGCCACGCTTCCAGCTTCACTCCCAGTGCTAACAGGTAAATCTGACCACAGGAGCGCGCACAGGATCCCTTTCAAGAGGCAGCAAAAGGAGATAATTGATGAGAACATGTACATATTCTCCCTTCAAGGCACAGGGCTCTTCAGATGGGTGCAGAGAATGAGTCCTCATCTTCTCTACTGTTCCTGAGGGAGGGTAAGGGAAGCTTCCCCCTGATCCAGCAAACAAATTAATGTACTAGTCTTCTATGTCACCTGCTGGAATTAGGAAAGAATTATTTGATTCCCAACCCTAACCATTCTATGATCCTATGATTCTATGATTATTGCCTAGGACACTTGGCTGCAGAAGTTCTATCCCTTTTAAGACTAAGCATGAAAATGTCACGTTAATGTTCAAAGAAAACTAACTGGCAGCAAATTCTTGGACATCAGCTCCTCACTGAACTGTGAATTATTCACAGGAATCCTCCTATCAGGACATTTTCAGTAGAAACACTTCATATTTGACTATTTGACGTGAATGGAAACAGACCTCATCCTTTCCTTCCAACTAATTCAACAGGCCAAGCATATAATAATCATATCAAGAGCATGGGAACAAGGTTGGGTTTTTTTTAATATTTTAAATAAACTCATCTCCAGTAAGTATGTGGAAACAAAATACTCTATTATCATGAACATCAGAACATCAGAAGGAAATACACAATTAACACACAGCAAACTTTCTAGTATAGCTTTCCAGGTCCAGTTTGAATGAGGTTGGAGATTATACTAAATGGGCTGCATCCCCCAAGTATTTGTAGATGTGTTCAAATGGTAAAAAAGTACACAATCTGATTATATTTTCTTAGTTGATACCAGGCAAACTGATCAGTCACGGTGAAAACTCATTCATAGTCAGACACTTGAGTTGGTCTCAAACCACTGCATGCTGCAGAGATGTGCATGGCTCTTACAGCATGCATTGACCTTACTGCATACCTAACGTTACACACATCCTTAACTTTAAGCATGGGAATAATTCCTCTCACTTTAAGTATTTCTGTGAGTATTTGCAGGACTGGATCCTAACTCTGAGCTGGTCTTCACAAAGATATTAATGAAAATTAATCCAAATTAACTAAAGGCTTAATTTAAAGCAGATTAGTTAAAGTGCATTTAACCCTGTAAAGACTTTTCAAAATTAAAGTAGTCTTAATACAGCTTTGTATAAAGCTTAATCCGTTTTCAATTTATACTTAAAGCAAATTTGGACTAATTAAGTTGAATATCCTATGTAAATTAGTCTGAGGCCCTAATTCAGAACTGTGTCCAAGCACAGGTATAAATTTATCCTTATTCAGAAAAGCATATCCTTGAAATCAGCTGTTTTCAATGAGATGCATACAGGTACTTAAATATTTTCCTGAATCACACTAGTAACTATTTTATATTCTTAAACCATTTGAGAATTATAGTTTGGTGGCAAGGAAAAATCACAGCCCAGAGGGCTGGAAGGCCGATAAATATATTTCATTTACTGTCCTCCAGATGCTACCAGTTTCTTCAGTATGTGTACATGAAATCTTCCATCATTGTTTTCTGTAGGAAATCTCTGATTGACACAGAACTAAAAACTGGTTCTTCAGGCTGGAATTATTTTTTCTTAGAAGGGGAAAAGAAGATTAACTCTTCATTTTCTGGGAAGACTTCAAAATGGAGTGTTGTTTTCTCAACCCAAACTGGTAAAGCACCCTATCCATTCCCAATGGAAAAGAGGAATTTCAGCAACTGTATTTATCTAGGATTTTACATCTCAGATTTTGCAACTCTTATTTCAAAGCTCCCTTTTAATGGAAGCGTACTTGAAGTGTGTGAATCTAGGTTACTACCTTGCTGGATATGCAGCAAGAAACTGAGAAAAAAACCCAAGCTTTATAACAAGGTCTGAATAAATACTCTACTTCATATATAAGTTTAAGTATTCAGTATTAGTTACATATATGCTTAACCACCTCACTGAAGAGAGGTAAAACAACAATAGTATTACTGCTGGCAATGTAGCATCAAAGGCATTTTAAGTGCCAAGTTGTCTGCTGGCTACCTAAAGTGAACTAAGAATAGTTCACTAAGAATAGTTCACTACCTCCAGAATAAAATTTTACAACTAAATCAGGCATGGAGCTAGAAAGGCTATTTACAAAGTCATGAAGCCTTCCCATGTCTGCTTACTCAGAGCAGCTTAGAGAAGTCCGCTCACATGTGATACAGCTCAACTCCTGATCCATCCAACTTATTGTCCAAATATGAATTCCTTCAGCTCTCCCTGGTACTCGAATAGTCATATTCACACAGCACAACAGAGCATAGGACAGCAATCACCAAGATACTAAAGATCTGAGACATTATGATGTATATATGATGTGCTGTATCCTAACACAGAGAACCAGTACACTTCTATTGTCATGGCTCTGAGCCCAAACAAATACTCTTCACCTCTTAGAAAGACAGTACAGCTTCTGGACACAAGCTGGCACAAATATAGCTGACTCACACATCTTCACTCAATCTTTCTCTGCTAGAATGGGTATGAGTGCAAGTAGATTGAGTCTCTCTGCACCACCATGTATCCACAGTCCACCCAATGCAATGATACAGTTATGAGTGATGCTCACCTGATGGTCACAACAAAAGTGAGACTTGACAGCTCTGTTCATTAAATTCACCAAGTGTCTGTATTTTGGCTAGTCTTTCCCAAAGAAAAGAGTCCAAAGAGATGACTTCTTAATCTCTTTCTAACTCACACAGTGAAAGA
The DNA here is from genome assembly GCF_000699245.1 of Pterocles gutturalis. Lineage (NCBI taxonomy): Eukaryota > Metazoa > Chordata > Aves > Pterocliformes > Pteroclidae > Pterocles > Pterocles gutturalis. Next base: position 52,692 of record NW_010130213.1, read on the forward strand.
GAGAGAATTTTATCCTATGTAGTTTTTTCAAATGTGCTTATTACTATGTTAGCTAAGCACTGTTCAGAAAGAGGAAGGGGAAGTATTGCAAAGAGATCCAAGGGCAATTACTACCATCTTGCTCAATGACTTCCTA